>NC_084968.1:12835295-13058377 GCF_949316205.1 Platichthys flesus
TCAATCCCATGAGCAGTGGAAGTAACTGATATCTGTTTCTACCTGTTTCCTGCTGCTTTCAATCTTTGTGCTAAGATTGAGATGAGCAGGGGAGATGATTGCCTCTACTTCGAAATATGTCTGGTTTTTGCAGTAGCACATTTGACTCTGCATGTTTTCATTATTTTTTGTTTGAGTGCATCAGGTTCAGTGTGCAGTGCATTAGGGACCCTCCCACAGGGGAAGGCGGAGCTTAAGACTCTTCCACAGCACAGGAGTCAGGTATTTTCAATCTGCAGTCACAGTAAACTGATCGATGGTTGTTTCTATAAATCCCATCAGAGCGGCTCATTGGGTGGACTGTGGAGAACACAGAGCTAGAAAACTGTGAACCTTTGACCGAGCGCAGACTTGAGGAGGAAGAATCGGCCAGAGAGCGACTCCACCCTCCAGCTGAGCATCCTCTTCCTGTTGAATATTTGAACTTGATTAGTTGGGTTTAATTTTCCCTTTTTAAGTTGAGTAACTTGAGGCAAATAAATAGGAGTTCTTAACTAACCATTCTGATTCCTTGTGCCAGCAGTCTGCACCAGTTAGAGCACAGTTTGGAAATAGATAAAAGGCCTGTAACTCCCCCTGTGGTGTTGTGGTGATTTTAGATCTGGTTGCTCTATTGACCTTTTTTAATTTTTTTATTGAAATTACACTACATCCCCAATTTTAACACGTTTGCTCAACTTCATGTCGTATTACGCCTTTTACTGCTTTTATCTGACAGTTCAGAAAAATGATCACATTGTGGACTAGGGAGTTTATTGCACATTTTTTTGCATAAAAAATAAACCGCCTGAAACCCAGCACTGTGGAAAAGATATTATTTTTCAATAAAAATGTATAAAATGTCCCTATTTTATGTAACATGTTGTCCCAAGTCACACAAGCACACTCACATCACAACCCTCTGCCCAATTTGTTTCCACTTTCCCCTTTGACCTCGCCATTGTATCTTAAAGACGGACACCATCTTAATGAGTTCATAATTTATGTATTGGCATCACAAACATCATTCATTCATTTAATCAATTCAAATTCACACACCAAAGCAATGGTGTCATTATAATCACTCTGCCTGTTTTACATGTCTTGTCCACTTGATGGTGCAGTAGATCAAATGAAGCCCCATGATGCTTCAGCCCATGAGTGAACCAATTGGATGGAAAGCGTCAATGCTTCATGAAGCTTCATCTCGCCAACACTAGCTTTATGCTCTTTTTGACTCTAAATAGACCATCATTTACTAAATGAACATCCTGCTGTGATGAAGAAGACTTGAAATTCGAGATTGACAGAGAAAAACACATTGTGTTTCTAACATCGAGCAGCAGCAGGAACATGTGGGGAACAAGCAGGCGAGGGGCGGAGGAACCTCCTCATCTCTCCAAGTTGGCAGCTTTGTGTACCCCACTGCATTTTGTACAAAAGGGAGAAAAACACTTCTTTTCCAAACGGTTTATTATAACATCAGACATATTTGTTTATGGTTTATATTTGGTTCTGACAGCCGCTCGTCACTGATAATTCTAGGTTTTCTATCTGTGAACACACATGTGGGCGGAGCCGGGGAGGTTTGCTCAGGGGTCACCGCTGCGCTTTTGGCAGATGAACCGCATCTGCCAGGAGCAGTGCCGGTCGTTGAGGCGGCCGTCCCTGTGCAGGTGAGCACAGTCTTCGCCTCCAGGCCTGCGGCCATGACCTATCCAGTTGTCAGGCTGACCCGGTCCCCACCGTCTGGAAACCACATTACACATAAACAATCTGTAATACATATCTTACTTTATATATGTTTGCCTGAATGTTGTGAATGTTTTGCTTTAATGTTAATGCAGCAGTTGTTGTTGTTGTTGTCAGAGAAACTCAAACTGAGGGTGTACCTCCGGTCCATGGAGTACGGAGTGTGGTCCACCCACTCCCATGTTCCAGTTCTCCAATGACTCAGACCCACCCAGAAAAATTCAGGAACACTGTGACGGGTCACGAAGTCCTGGACAGAGACCAAGTTTCTATAATAACAATTTAAAGTCTGTCTTTACGCAGATGACATCGTAGTCTATATGAGTATCCAGTCAAGAACAGGTCGTCTTCAGGATACTGTCTCACCTACATGACTTCAAAACCAGCCTGTGGTCAGCATCAGTTCAATCAATCAATCATCAATAATATTTTAAAAGTACAGCCCGTGTTCTCAAATCAGTTGGTTTCAAATGGATTAAACAGGTGTGGCATCCATCTGCCCTTAACAGACTCATGGATGGACTTACCCAGTCCCTGTCCGAGGAAAGTATGACCAGGTGAGATTCATGTGTCTCACACCAGGCTCTGGAATCATTCCAGGACAAACGGGAACGATTGAAGAAATAACAACTCGAGCCAGAGAGTTTCCAATCAGGAGGACAACAACCGTCCAACCCTGAGCCTGCGAGACAGACAGGTCCACAGTCAGATCCACAGACATGTCCACAGACAGGTCCACAGACAGGTACATTGGTGTGAGTATGTGTCATGTGCAGGCACATGTTGATAATATGATTAATGGACCTACTGTTGTTGATGATTTGTTCGAGGGAACATTTGTTCGAAGTAAGACTGCTCAAAGAGTCAATGACCGACAGTTGCTTCAACTCCTCCGACACTGACGCACACACACACACAAACATACACACACAAACAAACCCCCACACACACACACACACACACTTCATAAAGCATCTTACTTGTATTTCCTGCTAAATGTACATGATCATTTAATTCATGCACTTAATTAATGTGTGAGTGCTCACAGCTAACTCCCAGGTTTATGATCAGAATCAGGAAGACTGTCACTGCCAGAGCAGGAACCATCAAACGTGTAAACCTGTAGACACCTGAGACAGGGACAGGGACAGACTGAGGTACTGACAGACAGACAGGTAGAGAGACAGTTCATCACTTCATCAGTCAGGTTGTTGGTTTGTGTTTAAGGTTTTTCTAGTGAAACATACCGTCAATCCATTGGACGCTCTCGTCTTGTTCCTTCATGCGCAGTTGACGTGTCATCGTCTCTGTCTCTTTAAGATAAGGACAACGACATTTACTCAAATATAAACCTGATTCTATTTCTACATTTTGTTTTCCAGCTCAGAATCAAATATTGTAGTTTTTACTGAACCAGTTCAGATTTTATTTTTAAGATAAATTTAAAGGAATCAGATGTAAAAATTAGTCATATTTACGTTTCCTCACCTGTTGAAGTTGGATGAAGAAGAATCTGGTTGTTTTCTGAGGACTTGTCTTCTTCTCTATTTTAATATGAAACCGTCCAGTCCTCACTTCACTAAAAGTTCACAGCTTTCCTTGTTCTGCATCTTTAGTTTGCTATGAGTTTGCTGTTTTATATGACGCTAAAACTGACTTCCTCAATTTAACCATTTGAGGACTCTTTAGGTTTATATCAACCTCTCAGAACTATAGTCTATATTATATTAGAAAAAAATATATATCACCAACATATGTTTGGCTGGAGTAATCAGAGTCAAATACCCCAATGGTTCCCACTGCCTGACTGGCAGAGTAGTGTTGTACCACTGTGGTATTTATCAACACTTCCTGTTTATGGTGATACTGAAACTTCATCAATTTTAACCATCGTGAGAATCTTTGTGTTGTCTGAGAACACAGAAGTTCACAAACTCAAATTAAACTTTTGATACAAAGTGACCGCTGCTGCTCCAGAGCTCCGCCCACAAGGCGTTGATCTAATGGAAACTGGATGAGCCCAACACGGTCACAACACAAGTCAACATTGATATTAACAAAACCCACACAAATATCCACTGATATAATACATATGTTTTGTGTGTATTTATTTATTCATATATGAATGTGTGTTTGTTTTTATATAGATCGACACGCACATACATATGTGTGTGTATAGATATACATTTACATATATGTATTTCGGAAACACAACTGTAGAATAACATGATATGATAATCAATCAGTATCCAAAATACAGAAGCTCCCTTAATTTTTATTTATTTACTTTTCTCACAGCTGCAGTTCATTTTCCTGTCAGGTGACACTGGTGTTGTGATGTCACACCTGTCTACTGGGCTCTCATGATGTCAGAGGTCATCCCTCTGTGAGGTCATCACTGAAGTGGAGGAGGAGGGCGGTGATGAAGAGGTCGCTGTCCAGTCGCAGCTCCTCCAGCTTGTGATCTTCATCAGGGACGTTGTTTTCACTGAGCGTCCTGCTCATGTCCAGACTTACTCCTTCATGTTTCCAGCTGTAGCTACGGGCGTGAGAGTTGTAGCGGAGGTAACGCTGGAGGATCTCGTCCAGAGTCTCCTCTGAACACACCTGAGGAGCAACGCAGGGAAATCAGGTCGGAACAAACTGTATAAACTTCAGTGCTCTAATACTTTACTTCAGTCAAACCCATGAGCAGTGAGAGTAACTGATATCTGTTTCTACCTGTTTCCTGCTGCTTTCAATCTTTGTGCTGAGCTAGGCTAAACTCAGACCCATTACCCAGAATGCATCTCATGTGATCAGTTCACCTGCAGCTGCTGCTCCTGGGACGTCTGCACGTTGATGACTCTTATCCACCTGGCTTTAGATGTCAGCACTCCCACCTCGTAGCGCCGGTCCTTCCACCAGGGCTCTGCAAAGTCGTTGGCCCAATTGGAGCGGGGACCGGTAGGGGAGACGTGCACGAAGCGCCCCCTGGGGGTGTAGTACCTCACACAGTTGGTCAGTGGATCCACATGTTTCAGGATCTGAGGACACACTCATGCAGGTAAATCCAGAAGAGAAGATTACCAAGTACTTTTACTCAAGTGATAGTATTCGAGTATTTCTATGTTCTGATACTTTTTACTTTTGTTATGAGACGAGCAGGGGAGATGATTGCCTCTACTTCGAAATATGTCTGGGGTTTGCAGTACCACATTTGACTCTGCATGTTTCATTCTTTTTTGTTTGAGTGTATTCAGGCTCAGTGTGCAGTGCATTCGGGACCCTCCCACAGAGGAAGGCGGAGCTTAAGACTCCTCCTCAGCACAGGAGTCAGGTATTTTCAATCTGCAGTCAAAGCAAACTAATCAATGGCTGTCTCTTCTTTTAATTATGTTACCTCCTGACCCCTAAGGCTTATCTGGGGACCCGTCAGAGGGGCCCGACCCCCGTGTTGGAAACTACAGGGGACTGTTTAGCTGTGACTTTGCTGCTGATGTGTTTTATCACCCACGTCTTTGGTTTCAGGGTCGAACCAGCAGCTGATGTCACTTCCTGCAAACTCCATGATGGGTAACAGCAGAAGGTCGCCTGAACAGAAACAAACACATGTTTATAAGTCACATTTTAAAACACATATATTATTAGTTAAAATATAAATAAGACAATAATAAAAAGTATAAAACTGAACATTCAAACCAAAGAGCTGAAATGTGTTATAAACAGTCATTGGTCATCTTTAACAGTCTCTGGTGATTGTTATATACAGTTACTGATTGTCTGGAACACGCAGAGTAGAGCAGTAGCAGAGGATAGAGAAGAAAAGAACCGGTGTAGCTCCCGGCTGTTACCCCACCTTTGTTCTGGTTCATCAGGGGGGTCAGGTTGCAGACTTTACCCAGGAACGACACCCACAGGTCATCCGCTGTGTTGTGAGCCGAGACTTCAGCAGCAGTGAAGAACTTCTGTCTGCTCATGTTTACAAGAACCCTTCTGCTCCGGTGTTGTCACGCTACTATGGCGACCTTATTCTGGCAACAAGGAGGTGGAGCGGGGGTGGGCCTAACTACATCAAATAAAAACATAAATTAAAGAAACATTCATTTGTTAAATAACCTAGGTCATTAATTAAGGGCCGAGCACTGACAGCGCGAAGGTGTCAAAGTTTAATGATTCAAAAAAGAGGGATTTGTTATATGTCCTCTGTGCTTTGTCCAATCAGCCAATGTTTCTAATCCCCTATTCCTCAAAGCTCCATCATTAGCAAAGAGTCTGCCCAATATCCCTCATAATGAGAGAACACATCATTAATCATAATGGAAAACGATATTAGACTATTGACACTGCCCTGGGCGTTACTATTTTCCACACACCTTGTTGATTAAGCTGTCCCAATTCTCACTTGAATGAGCGTATCAAATATAAAGTCTCTCATCCAATTATATGTCCATATTCTGTGTCTTCTTCGTTCCCTGTTTTCCTTAACACATCAAAGACCGTCAAGGTGTCTGTGATGTTACAGCCGTCTAATTCTATATGAACACAAGTAAAGCGAGTCAAGTATTAATAGATCAAGGGATTGATGGATTAAAGTCGATGCAACTTCTGAAAAAAATATTCTGAACTTGTCTTTCAACTTTTTCAAAATAAAAGCCTTATGAATAAGTCTTGACAGGCGGTGTATTGGTACTGTACGAGATCATTGATCCGTTTAACTCCTGGAGAACAAGAATGACATGAAACAAAGACAAATAATTCAATAAAAGTGTAACAACACACTGTTGAGGTTTTATTTGGGTCTGTTACATTTTGCTGTGTTATCCTGCTTTTCATAATAATTGTATTTTTTTTAATTAATTTTATCTATATGTTTTTGTTTTATTCAATGCATGGATTGTTCTATATAAGCTGTTGTCGGACAATAATAACAAATGGATAGAAATGTGAATCAATCTTTTAAAGGTCACTCTTTCTCTCTAAGTTGACTATTAATTTCAGTTTTGACTATTATGTTTTTCATTAATGGGGTTTCTTAAATAAACTCGAGTTTATTAAGTGGTAAACTGCAGGTTAATCACTTAATAAAGTGGAGTTGATGAAGTGAGCTTCTCTCTCTCTCTCTCTACATATATATATATCTCGATCTCTCTCTCTCTCACACACGTGGCAAACCTACACTTTCTCGGTTTTCACGAACTTTCTGCCACGAAAAAAACCCTATGTCCTCTCGTTTCCATTTGTCCTCCGCTGATTGGCTCGTCCGAGGCCGCCTCGAGGCGCTGACTGCTCAGCATACCCGTCACTCAAGTAAGTACCTCTTCTCATTGGCTGTCCCTCGGAAATGGGGCGGACTCAGGGTTTTTTCCTCGTATTGACATCTCGGGAAGATTCACGTCATCGCGACATTTGCAGCTCGTGAGAGTCTCGCAGCTGATGGAGTGAGGACGAAGGAGGAGAAGAAGGAGAAGAAGGAGAAAGTGAAGCTTGAGTTTTACTCTCTAAACTCAGTCGTTCGCGTTTCAAACCGGCGCCATGTTTCCCCTCGCTCTGCTGCCGCTCTTCTTCCTCCAGAGCTTCGTGTCCGCCGATCAGCGGAGCCCCTCTGCAGGTAAGGCCGCTCCTGAGGGTCCCCTGCCCGGCCAGGAGGACCACCATGTCCCGCTGGAGCTGCCTTGCTCTGGTTCTCCGAGCTAACTGTTGCTAACTGCGCTGTTATTCACCATAACGTCTCTTTGACGCTTTGACCCTGAACATCAATATAAAACCGTGACTTTATTAATAATGTTAACTCGTTGAAAATCACTGAACCTCAAACTTCTCAACTTTTAACGTCCCCCGGAGGCTCGTTAATTCACCACCGAGCCGACCAGTCGATTAATCCTCAGGAAGTTCATCTAATCTAAATTTAAAAATTCTAATTTTATTGACAGTTTATTTTCCCTTTTATGCTTTCACGTGTTTTCTTGTCGGCCTCACTCTGACTATCTGCTGCTGTAACTAATGAATTCACTTGCTATAAAGTTGATCCTATAAATCAATTAACAATAAATCAAGATAGTAAATGTAGGTAATTTTTCAAGTATTAGATTTAAATCAGAATCTCCTCTGATCGATCAGTTGTACAATAATCAGAGGCCCATGTCAGATTTGTACTTTGGTTCTTCCCACTGTTCAATGCTTAGTTTTATAAATGTCTGTGAGGGAACTTTCCACATCCCTTGATTCACTCTGACATTTAAAGTTATTCTTCATCATTTCATTTCTCATCAGGTTTAATGATTCAGACCAGAAATCAAAGTTATTGACACTGTGCCTGTGAAAGACTCGTATCAGCTGATGCATCACTGGAGCTCCTGTTCAGACACTGACCTGATTCCGATGATCAGATTTCTGTCCTGATATCAAATACAGCTTCTCTTGTCAGTGCTGCTATCGTCAGTCACACAGAGTGAGCCAGGCCCAGCCCTTCAGTTACCTCACGTTAAAAAGATGGATTACATTTATTCACATGTAAAGAGCAGAGAGCAGCAGGTTCTCACGCTTAAGAATGAAACGACTGAGGATGTTTTCTCCTCTGAACCCAGCTTCATGTTCCAGTGTTTCATTGATCGGGTTAGCTTTGGTTTCCCGTTGTAACTTAGGGACTAGAGAATTAAGTCTGACATCTGTACGTCCTGTCGTCATCACCTACCTGTACTCAACTCTGATTGGTTGATGGACGGTGTGTGTCTGCGTGTTGTCAGGTGTGGGATAGTCGTCGTTGAATGGAGAAATTTAACGAAGAGCTTCATGTGAACATCATTATGGTTTTCCTCCCAGCATCAGCACCTTCAAGAGCAGTACTCCACAATACTACAGTACTGCAAAGTACTACAGTACTCCAGACTAGTTCAAATACACCAGATGAACGTCCTCGTGGTTCAAACGTTATATCGTTTGAGGTGAAGACTGCAGCTGTGTCGTCTTCTTCTTGTGTTTTCAATCTGAACAGATTCATGGTTCAGTTTGATCCAGACCGGATTTTCAGTTGTGACACTAATTAATCTGTTTTCTGAAATAATTTGCAACAACTAACATTCTTAAATTATCCAGTAAAATACAAATAATTTAATAATTTCCAGCTACTAAAGTCAATTCTTTACTTTGCTGTAATGTCGTGTGTGTGTGTGTGTTTAGACAGTCGTGTGAATGTTGTTTAACACTTGAGTATTAGATTAGTGAACAGCTGTTATAAATCCATTGACAAAACTTCCATTTCTCTGACATTAGTACTGAAGTCACATGTTACAGGTAATCAGATTACAATCAGTCTGAGTTGTGACTACACTTTGACACAGAAATGAAGAAGTTGTATAATGAAAAAAATCCTTAAACTCTTGTTAGCGTTAAATCCTCCGTGCCTTGAACGCACCGTTGAAACATCTGCAGCAGCTGGGAATAATCCCTCCGGTCCTCTGGGCCCCGGAAGAGATGAGAGTTGAGTTTGTCGTTACCATCGCTGAAACCACAGAGTCTGTGACTGAGGACAAGGAGGCGTCTGTCCCCCCCCCCCCCCCCCCGCCCCCCCACTGCTCCTGCTCCTCACCTCTTAAACTTTCCCTGAGATTTTTCTGACGAGTTTCACTTCGCCCCAAATTCCTGGGAAGCCTGAAGGCAGCGAGGAGTTTTCTGAGCAGCGTGTCCCTGACGAGCGTCCCGGTTTGACCTGTGTGACCTGGGGGAGCAGAATCCTGACCCATGATTCGCTGAGTCGGGTCGGGACTTGTCTGCTCCGACAGCTCGGCCTCTTGTCCCGTCAGTCAAAAGTCAAAGTATAGATTAATCATACAATAATAAACCTGCTGTCTCACGTGTTGAATCCAACATGGGATTGATTTCATGTTGATTTAATACATATCACTAATGATGTCATTGTATTGTCCTTATAGATAATCTGCTGGTGATCACCGCGGCCACAGAGGAGACAGACGGCTTCAAACGCTTCATGAGTACGATCAGGGAGTTCAACTACACCGTGAAGGTAACACACACACACACACACACACACACACACACACACACACACACACACACACACACACACACACACACACACACACAGGTCAGAAACAAGGACTGTATGTAAAAAGAAACCTGTAACGTCTGGAATCTTAACGTGTGTGTGTGCGTTTGTGTGTTTGTGTGTGTGCAGGTTCTGGGTCTGGGGGAGGAGTGGAAGGGAGGTGACGTTGCCCGGACAGTGGGTGGAGGTCAGAAGGTCAGATGGTTGAAGAAGGAGCTGCTCAAACACTCTGAGAAGACCAACATGGTCATCATGTTCGTGGACAGGTAAACACTGTGTGTGTTTGTGTGTTTGTGTGTGTGTGTGTTATACAACTCTGTCTTTGTTTCTCTTCCTGTCCCGTCCCACCACACCTCCCTCTGTGTTTCACTCTTCTCTTCTTTCTTCTTCTCTGTAGTTATGACGTCATCTTTGCGGCGGGCCCGGAGGAGGTTCTCTCCAAATTCAAGCGTCTGGGTCATCGAGTGGTTTTCTCAGCCGAGGGATTCTGCTGGCCCGACCAGAGACTAGCCCAAAAGTACCCTGTGGTGCATTCTGGGAAACGCTACCTCAACTCAGGAGGTCTGATATTAAACCTCGCACACACTCGCACATGGACACAATGTTTGAACCCCAAAGTGAAATGAAAGTGATGACGATAAAACTCTTCCTCTCTGTTAAGGTTTCATCGGCTTCGCTCCAGATCTCAGTGCGATCGTTCAGCAGTGGAAGAACAAGGACAGTGACGACGACCAGCTCTTCTACACCAAGATCTACCTGGACAAGACGCAGCGGGTGAACTGACACCACCACGACAACAATCATACACCACCTTCACCATGAATAGATCTTAAACTGCTCTCTGGTCATCTGACTTTCACTTTGAACACGCTAACGTCATGTGTCGCTCGACAACCTGGAGAAAGAAGGCTGACAAGTTTATTTACTCTGTACTAACCTTTAGTGTGGACAGCTAGCATAGCACGTTAGCATGAAGCTTAGCCAGCACCAAGAGTCAAAAACTTTAAAGCAACGCAAACGCGAGAGAGCTCAGTGTTCGTCTCATGTTTCAGACGTAACTTCCTGTGATGTCATAAATGAATTAAAATCCTTCACGCTAAGGTTCTAACATCATGTTTGTCTCCTCAGACCAAGTTCAACATGACGCTGGATCATCGATCCAGAATCTTCCAGAATCTGAACGGAGCCGTCGGTGAGACACACACACACACACACACATACACACACAGACACACACATGTTTTTACCTGTCCCCCTCTTTGTGGGGACCCTGTGTTAACCCTTCGTCTCTGTCCGTCAGATGAAGTCGTCTTGAAGTTTGAGAAGTCAAAGGTCCGAGCGAGGAACGTGGCCTACGACACACTCCCTGTTGTCATCCATGGGAACGGACCCACCAAGGTAAGAGACCAGTCACCCATCAGAACCAGTGATGTGAGCTCAGCTGGTGTCTGAGGTGAAACAGTCACAGCTCAGAATGAGTAGGGAGCCTCTGATTGATCAACACTGCAGCTTAGTGACAACATCCACCGGACAGAGATGCTGTGTCCCGACATTCAAATTGGACTCAACGTAATTTACACAAAGTTCTGAGTCTAGATGTCGTCTGTTATCCTCTCGGGTCGTGTTCGTGCATAGATCACATTTCACCCGGCCCTCCATGGGCATTGTGGTGAGAAGTTAATGAATGTATTTAAATTTTTTGGGTGAACTATCCCTTCAAAACAATGGGCTGCCTGTTACTGACTGTACAACATTTACCTCATATGTTTGAGGTGTTGAGCCAATCACATGTCAGACGTGTCTCTGTCTCTCTGCAGCTGCAGTTGAATTACCTCGGTAACTATGTCCCGACGGCGTGGACCTATGAGAGTGGATGTGGCGGCTGTGACGACGACCTGCTTTTCTATAACGACGTTCCTGTGAGTGAGCTCCCCTGACACCACAAGCCCTAGATTCTCTTTCACACTGACTCACCAGGACGGGTTATTTTCAGGATGACGAGATGCCTCTGGTTCACGTGGCCGTGTTTATCGAACACGCCACTCCCTTCATGGAGGAGTTCCTGGACCGGCTGACCACGCTCAACTATCCCAAGGCGAAGATCCACCTCTTCATCCACAACAACGTACGACACAGACACAGACACACAGGAGAAAACTCTGGGACGTGTTGTGGTCACTTCTGTTCTGACGTGTGTGTGTGTGTGTGTGTGTTCCCCTGTAATTCAGGTCGTTTACCACGAGCGTCACATTCAGAGATTCTGGGAGCGTCACAGGTCGCTGTTCCCCAACGCCCGGCTGGTTGGTCCAGAGGAGAACCTGCAGGAGGACAAGGCCAGAACCATGGCTGTGTGAGTGGAACCCACTCAACATGTTACTAATAGAAATGAATAATCTTCAGTTTATATTCATGTGTTTGTGTGTTTGTGTGTGCAGGGAGGCGTGTAAGAAGGATCCAGCGTGTGATTATTACTTCAGCATCGACTCTGACGTGGCGTTGACGAACCCCGACACACTGAGGATCCTGATCGAGGAGAACAAGTACGTGTGATCATGAAGTCATAACCTGCTTCCTGTCCCTGGTGTGAAAGAGTCTTTATCAAACTCCTTATTAGGTTATCTGTCTGTTAGTAGGATCACACAAATACTACAGGACAAGAGGGTGTGATAGTTTTTGGAATAAACTTATATTTATTGAATCTGTTTCCTGGTTTTGTCATGTGTCTCTCTAAGATCTGTCATCGCTCCCATGTTGTCAAAGCACGGGAAGCTGTGGAGTAACTTCTGGGGCGCTCTGAGTCCTGAAGGATACTACTCAAGATCTGAAGACTACATCGAGATCGTCCAAGCAAAGAGGATGTGAGTTAACACACACACACACACACACACACGCACACACACACAGATTTTATTTTGTTCTAATTTAACAGTTGTCTCATCCCGTGTGTCCAGCGGTGTGTGGAACGTGCCGTACATCACTCAGGCCTACCTGATCAAAGGCAGCGTGTTGAGGTCTAAACTGTCCCAGATGTCCATGTACGTGGGCGAGGGCATGGACCCTGACATGGTGTTCTGCAAGAGCATCAGAGACCAGGTAACGCCCATCAGTGACTGTGTATAAAGACGATCAGTGGCTGTGTATAGAGACGATTAACGACTGTGTCCACAGGGCATCTTCATGTTCGTGTCAAACCGCGACGAGTTTGGTCGTCTGGTGGCATCGGCCAACTTCAACACGTCCAGGCTGCACCCGGACATGTGGCAGATCTTCGACAACCCTGTGGTCAGAAGAGCACACGTGATCATATGAACATGTGAAAAACTAAAAGGAAAACCAGGGCTGAGTGTGTTTCTGTGTTTGTTTACAGGACTGGAAGGAGAAGTACATCAACGAGAACTACTCCAAGATCTTCGAAGATGAGAAGAGCTTCGTGGAGCAGGTAACAAAACATTGTCATAACCGGGATGAACAATGACTCCCACACACATGATTTGTCTCTGAAGCTCTGTTTCAATATTAGGTGAATGATGCAAAAAATGTAGTTGGTGATGTAAAAGTTCAGAACATGTAACTAAACAATGTGTGTGTGTGTGTGTGTCAGCCCTGTCCAGATGTTTACTGGTTTCCAGCTTTCTCAGAGAAGATGTGTGACCACCTGGTGGAGACCATGGAGGATAACAACCAGTGGTCTGGAGGAAAACACAACGTAATATGTTCACCTGTCTGACCGGCCCTCTCTGAACAAACCTGAGAACTGGAGCTTTGAAACTTTTTGTCTCCTCGTTGTGTTCAGGACGAGCGTCTGGCCGGCGGCTACGAAAACGTCCCGACGGTGGATATCCACATGACCCAGATCGGCTTCGAGAAGGAGTGGCTCAAGTTCCTCAAGGAGTACATCGCGCCTGTCACTGAAAAACTCTATCCCGGGTATTTCCCCAAGGTACTGTCAAGATACTCCAGAGTAAAGGTATATGTTTTCTGCAGCATCAGTCATGAATGGTGTTACAAATCAATGGTATTTTTGTGTGTGTGTCTGTGTGTGTAGTCCCAGGCCATTATGAACTTTGTGGTCCGGTACCGCCCTGACGAGCAGCCGTCTCTGCGACCGCATCACGACTCGTCCACCTTCACCATCAATGTTGCTCTGAACAGCAAAAACATCGACTACGAGGTACCGGCAAAAAAAATCAAGTTGAAGGTTTAGGAAGAATCTCCTCCTTCGTAAAGACTCATTGTGTGTGTGTGTGTGTGTGTGTGTTTGTGTCACAGGGTGGAGGCTGCAGGTTCCTGCGTTACGACTGTAAGGTGGAGTCTCCCAGGAAGGGTTGGACCTTCATGCACCCCGGGCGTCTGACCCACTACCACGAGGGGCTGCCCACCACGAGAGGGACCAGATACATCATGGTGTCCTTCGTTGACCCCTGAAAGTTCCGTGTGTGTTAGCGTGTGTGTGTGTGTGTGCGTGCCTCATCGTCACGAGTTAAGACAGACTTGACGGAGGAATAGACGTGCTGAAGCGTTTTTGTTTGGTTTCTGATTGAATGATCAACCTTCACCTGCCAATCACTCGCGTACTGCAATCACATGATTCATTTCAGTGCGTCCTTATACCAGGTGTTACGAGTCTGACCTTTCAGAGTAAGAGTCACTTTATTTTATTGTCGTTCGTAGCTTTAAATTAAGAGACAGAGATGAACATTTTAAAAATAGGTGTCTGTTGGAAAACGCCACCGCGCTGCCTTATTTTAACTACACATCCTAAATCTATGCAAAAACAACACACTCCTGTGTCCATCAACCTCTGCTGTTACATTGATCAATATCCTGTAGGGGGCGCTCTCCTTCTCTAATCTTGGTCCACAGTGCCCTCTACAGGATCAACTTTGATCAGCTCATTTTAAAAATCATAATCATCAACCAATGAACATGTTCTGTGGATATTACCAGTTATGTCGATAACGAATGTTTGAAACTTGAGAAAAATAAACGACAAAGAAAACGGATCGAAAAAAGACGAACGCAAATAAAAATGACGATAAAGAAAATAAAGTATTTTTATGTTAAACGTGTAAACTGGGGTAAAACTCTGCTTCAAGATATTTAAACTGTAACTGGGAAAACGTTAAAGGCCTTTTTTATATTTCATGTTTTATTCTTCATCGTTTTGAAAGTTGTTCCATGTCTTCATATTTTCAGTTTGATGCTGTAGCTGAGGTGCAACTGTGGCTCCGTCGGCTCCTCTCAGTTTATAAGTTTATTTAAATCGTGTGACGTGTTTAAGGGACGAGGTTTCCGCCTGACGCCTCCTGTAGTTTTCTCAGCGTGCCTGTCGATACAAGGAATCAGCTTTGTACAAACTGCATTAAATTATTTGTTAATGACGTTTGTTAATGTTTTGAGATTTTAATAAATAATTTTAGTGTTACAGAGGGCTGCTTTTGTTTTGTCTGTTTCAGATGTGAAGTTGATTTGTTATTTCTCTTCTGTCTCAATTAAAATTCCTTTTTTATCCTTATTTATGTCTGTGCTGCAAAATAAAAGCTTCACTGCAGGAAATGACTTTAAAGTGGAAGTTACAGTTGAGTAAAGTAAAAGTCTCTGACTGTTAAAATCCAGGTTTTACCAAATAACTACTTAAACTATTTTTTTTGCCTTTTATTTGTAAGAATGGGTCCTGGTTTAAATTATAGCTCCAAACCTGTCAGAATATTTATTTATTCACATATAAATTTGGTGGATTATATGATTGGCCTTCTCACCTGCCTGGGGAATTTACTGTTATTCTGCTAGTATCTGAGTTCACCTGCAATACTTTATGTATAGACAATCGTTCTAAGTGGGGAGGACAGTCATGTTTCTATTTTACCGGAAGGTGGCGATAAAGAAAGCAGCAACGCACTCAAATATAAACGTTCAATTCCCTCGTTACGTGACGTTGATTAAAAACTATAGTTTCACAGATGTTCCGCCATTTTAAACTTTATCCAAAATTTTACATAACTTTAATTTTTCCTAAATATAAATATGTCCAGGTAAGTTTATCTGAATCAACCAGTGGACGGGGATTGAAAATCAAATCGCGTTTGGTCTTGTTCAGTGTGTCCCCTTGCGGTTGCCGTAGAACCGGAAGAACAACATGGTGCTGGAGAAGAAAACCTCCGGTGAGTTGGTTTCAACGAAAAGATTCAAACGAACGTGAAAAACGCGACGTTACCGCGAATCAACTTTCACGTTGTCAAAGTTAAATCGTCGAGTTTCTATTGGTTCATGGTTTAATATCGTTTTGAGGTCAATAAATGTGGATATTGTTAAATGTTAAAGATTCACAGCAACTCGTTCATTGAACCTCTCTCTCTCTCTCTACATGTTTCTCTACCTCTCTTTGTCTCTCTTTCTCTCTCTACCATCATCCCTCTATCAATCTCTACCTCCCCCGTCTCTCTCTCTCTCTCCACCTGTTTGTCTCTCTCTATCTCTGTCTCTCTCTCTCATCTCTCTCTCTCTCTACCGCCCTCCCTCTATAAATCTCTACCTCCCCCTGTCTCTCTCACTCTCTCTCCACCTGTCTGTCTCTCTATCTCTCCGTCTCTCTCTCTCCATCTCCATCTTTCTCTCTCTACATCTCTCTCCACCTCTCTCTCTTTCCACTTCCACCTCTCTCTCTCTCCATCTCTGTCTCTCTATCTCTGTCGCTCTCCATCTCTCTCTCTCTCTCTCCACCTCTCTCCACCTCTCTCTCTCTCTCTCTCCATCTCTCTCTCTCTCTCGCTCTACCGCCCTCCCTCTATCAATCTCTACCTCCATCTCTCTCCACCTCTCTCTCTCTCTCTCTCTCTCTCTCTCTCTCTCCCCCCCCCCCCTCAGCCCGGGTGGAGGGGCAGCGCCGGGTCTTGGATGAAGCGACTCGTCAGCGGCGTCTCACTCGTCAGCTCGATGCTCTGGAGAAAGACAACTTCCAGGTGAGCCTCCTCATGTTGATCACACAGAGGAGGAGGAGGAGGAGGAGGAGGAGGAGCTCTGGGCCCAGTTAAAGTTCACACACTGGTTTGAACTCTGCTGGTTTTCATCCGGGTCAATGTTGTTGTTTTTACTCTTTCCAGGACGACCCTCTGTCCTCCCTGCCCCCCCCAGGTCCGACTGCTCGCCTGCCCGCCTTCAGTGAGAACGAGGAACCAGGTGAGACTTCATGTCAATCATAACACTGTCTCAAGGGTCTTTACGTCTTAAAGGGACAGTTCACCCTCCATCGGTGTAAGGGTGAGTAGATAATGAGGGGATTGTAGTAAGACAGAACAATTCACAACGAGTCCTGGTTGGACACGTCAGAGGCCGGCGTGCATCTTCTCCTCGCTTCCTCATCATGTGACGCATTTTCCAAATGTTTGTCTCGTCCAGAGAAGAAGAGGAGGAAGACGAGGGGTGACCACTTCAAACAACGTTTCAGGAAAAACTTCACCACCCTGCTGGAGGAGGAGGTAAGTCCCACACCTGCACGCTTTCCCTGCGCTCTCATTGGCTTACACTCTGTCAGCTGACTCCTCCCCCTCTTCTCTGATTGGTAGAACCTGTCGGAGAAGCCGGAGCCCAATTACCTGTCAGCGGCGGCCCCCGTCTCATCGCTGCCCCCCCGTCACTTCTGCTGCGTCTGTGGTTTCCCCTCTCACTACACGTGCACCACCTGCGGGGGGCGCTACTGCTCCAGCAAGTGCCTGTGTACACACAGGGAGACCAGGTTTGTCCCTCTCCTCTCTTTGGTTCTGTTTTCAGTTGATGCTCTGGAGCTACTTTAGAATTATTCCTTAATGTTAGTGATTCGTTATAAAACGTTGTGTTCATCCTACCTGGTTTATCTGCACTGAGGATTTTATAGTCAATGTTTTTCATCTATTGAAACTGGATTTTCTTCATCACACTTCACGTGTGTGGTTTATAAATATATAAAGATGCATGTTGACTATTTCAGAGTGTGTTAAACAACCGTCTCTGTCACATGATCACTAAGATTACACACGCCAAGACTATTAATGAACTGTATGTGACACACGTGAGATAAGCACAGATGTTTGAGGAGTTACTCGGTTGATACCCCACTTTGATCTGTTTCTCTGTAGGTGTTTGAAGTGGACGCTGTAACCGCCGCCTCGTTAACCTGGTGATGGTCCAGAAGGTTCAGGGACACTGAAGCTTGGAGGTTTACACACTGAATCGTTTCATCCTGGTTCCGAGTTTACTGAGAGCACGGGACACGCATGTTACAGGGAGACGTCAGACTGCAGCGTTAACCTGAGGGAGTTGTCATGGGATGAGTCATGTAAGAGCTGCCGTGACAGTTTAAATGACAGAAAATACTTTTTTGTTGTAATTAATGTAAATGTTCCAATTTCTCCTGTTGCTGTCCATGAGGTGTTCTGGTTGTGTCCACAATATGTCAAGTTGTTTTGTAAATAAGGAGGTTGTAGTTTCATCCTTTTATTAAAGAAACATTGAAGTAGAATTCTCAGTCCTGTGTCTTTTTACAGTCGGATATCAAAGTCTCAGCCGTTGTTATAAGCAAAATTATAGAAAGTGAAAGAAAATCCAATCACTACCATCAAGATCCGTGGTAATTTGTCCACTAGTTTTCAAATCATATTTCGAACATAACATTTGACTTTTTATAATTTTTCTTACCAAACTATGACGACAAGCACTGCATGTCTTATGTAAACAAATATTGTCAGTGGTAGGATACGATATAATGAAAGTTGGGCATCAAAATATCAAGTATAGCATGTTGTCCAAAAAAAAAGAGTCATAGGTTAGCAGGTCATCCATTACCACCAAATAATATTATGACCTGGACTTCTAATTAATAAAGAATGGCAACAAAAATCTTTCTTCTGTAAGTTTATTCAAAAATCTCCAACATATTTCAAGTATTCAAATCACAAAATGAGTTTCTCCACGTTTCCTTTTTAAACCAAAGATTTATTAATTCGGTCACACAGAAAACAAACAGCCTTTGTTCTGTACAACAAACAGTGTTCCTCAATCTCAGAAGAAAAATAATTAAGATGGTTAAAAGTGACAAATGTAAGGCACTGAATCTCTACAGTCAATCAGAAGAACAATAAACAATAAACCCAGCAAGGTGAAGAAAGAAATACTAAAACTATTCAGAGGGGACATGAAACCATCAGCAACACAAACTAAATTCTAAAGTCCACATACAGTTTGGCTGCCGTAAACTTTATAGCAGCAATACAAATTTTCTTTAGGCCGTCGTCAAGTACAATCATATGTTGGTTTAATCCAAATATTAATCTGTTTATATTTTGGTCCACGCTACTCACTGAAGAGCCTAATAAACTATTTGTATATTATGAATACAAAGTTTATTGTGACACGTTCAGACATTCTTGAATGTGGAGTGCTTTATGGACATGTTGCATCACCTATGATTAATAGGAATTTTGCAGTCATAAGAAAATTGATACTGTCTGCTAATGCTAAATATGAAGCTAAAGTGAGACAATCGCTAGCTTAGCGTAGCATCAAGAAACAGGCAGCCATATTCCATCAGATATTTAATATGTGCAACGGCAGAGGCATAGGAATTACATTTTGTGGTTTTAACGTTTTTGTGCAGGTTTACATTTTTTTGCTAATGTTAGCCTCCTCCCGGCAGAATCGCATAAATTCTACGTTAATCAAACTCAAATTCCGAGCACAGACATTTGTGATGTTCTCATCCAGTGTCAGTTTGACGCGGAGGATTCCACGCAGCACTAACGTTTTTAAAATCCACAAAGAAAACAAAAAAAAAAAAGAGTTGCAACCATTAGCAGTGACAGAAAAAAAACTAGAAACCATTTTGGCGAGAGATTTCTGTTTTTCGGACAAAAAGCAACGAGACCAAATTACTCACAGATTATATATTTATATACATAAAAAAAAAAGAATCATTGCAGCCCAACACAAAAACACTGATATTCCTTAAATCCATTTTTCAAGGTTTTGTAAAATGTAAACTTGCCCATGCTAACGCTCTATCCTCATTCGCTAGCTAATAGTGAGCTTGATAGTGTTTCTTTGAACAACCGGCTGAAAGATTTGGACGCAGCGAACGCGACACAGAACAACGAAGTGTGTATTTGCCCAACCCAGACCTCAAGGCGGTAGCAAGAAAAAAAGTGCGATCAGAACGAGTAAATAAGGCAACAAAAAAAACTCCACTGTCCTCTCATTGGCTGAGAGCTTGAATCACCATCCTCGCCCACGGTGGGAGGGGCCAAACTGTCCGTGGTTAAAGCCCTCTCCTCCCTGCCTCCTCCTTTGTCCTCCCCTACCTCCATCATAGCCTCCGGGCCGACCTCGCCCTCCTCTGTAGATCTTCTTTGACCCTCTGGGATTCACGTTTGCCGGTTTAAATCCCTCCCTCTCCTCCCAGTCATCCTCTGTGCTGCAGCCCATGGACAGACCCTCCGTCATGGGCATGGTCTGCAGATGTCCCGCCTTGCCGTGCTCCTTTACTCCCAGTCTGGCATACGGTTTGTTGTAGTACGATTGTTTTGGGTGGACCTGATAGAGGCTGGCGTTGTTGTCGCCGGGGACAGTGTCCTTGGGGATGATGCCATAAGGTGATGGAGTACCTGGGGTGCTGCTGGGCTTCATGGTGGTCATGGAGCCAGGGTCATCAGAGTTTGAGACCAGAGTGAGCTGAGACAAAGAAGAGTGTTCAGCATGGTTTAATAATATCACTGTCAATACTCCCACAACTAAATAACATACAACAATAGAAACCTAACACAAACCGACCCAAAATTAGGGTTAGAGATTTAGTTTTCATGATAAATTAAGAAAAACTGTGTTAATGAGCGTCTGCACTAGATTGTGTGTGTGTGTGTGTGTGTCCGTACTATGGGTGTGTTGTTGAGTGGCGGGTCGACCAGCAGAACCGTCCTCCTCTGGCTCTCCCCCTGCTCCTTCAGTGCTGATGGAAAAGAAAAACATCACATTAAAGTCTGAACAGAGGAAATCTGCACTTCAGCTCCCCCTGGTGACAAAACCCTGCTTTAAATGTGTGGACTTCAATTTCATAATTCAAATAAGAACTTATATAATAAAAACATCTGCGTACCAAAATTGTTCACACAAGAAACAACCATTCTGTTGTGGTTAGCATTAGCCAAATTAGCAGCAGCAGAACCATCCAGAGGACCAGGGACCTGTCCAGGCCCATGCCCAGACAGTGCATCTCCATTTGTTGGCTGAAGCTGCTCCATCACCCCCTGGAGCTCGTCAGGGTTGGAAGAGGACTGGTATCCCAGCGAGGAGGGGGGGTATGAAGTCATGGTTGGGGGGTAAAACGGGTGACCTGTGCCTTGACCTGGGTGATACCCCTGAGAAGGAGGAGGAAGCTGGTATGGTGAAGTTGACGTAGGATACCCAACTTGGTAGCTGGAGGTTGAGGGTGGGGGCATTGGGTGCTGTCGCCATTGCGGTGAGTTGCAGGGCATCCTGTGGGGTGGAGGCTGGGTGACGTGGTACCCGGCCTGGTTGAAGGAGGGTTCACTGGGACGGTGGGGTTCAGTGAGAGCGGCTTGGTGGCCATATGGATGCTGCGCTGGCACTGAAGTCTGATGGTTGGGAGGGTATGCCTCCTGGTGCCTGGTGGGAGGAAAATGAGGGTTTGGGGAGGGGGAGCGGGAGGGGAGCTTTGGTTGCATAGAGTGGGCCTGTTGGAGGGGGAGGAGGTAAATGTAGGGGGGGTACATGGGCATGGAGTACGCCTGGAGAGAAGAGACAAGGAGCAGGGATGAATTTCAGTTTCTGATTTTGATGCCAAAATAAGTTTGATTTAATCTTAAGCAACAGTGTAATTTATACTGAGCAACAGCGCCCTCTGCAGCCAATAAGAGGAAACTGCAGAGCAGAAATATCATTTCAAACCTGATTTTATTGAAATGTGTTGGAACATAAAACCATCATCAGCCACAGACTCTCACTCTGTCCTCGTTGAAAGACTTATTCATTTCTCAGGGAATAATTCTTGGATGAATACAGACATATTTAGAGGACTGAATCTCAGAGTGTGTGTTTTTGAACGAGCACTTGGTCAGTTGTCGTACCTTGATGCCCATGTTGAAGAAAAACCTCAAGATGTTGACGTCTGCAGAGGAAGATAAACACTTATCATTCAGTGTACAAAATAACAGTCTAAAAAAATATCAACATAAACACGACAATGATAGTTTCTTTGTTGTTGAATGAATTTATCAGATAAATTTAGACAATCCTTTTCCCAGCTCACCTTGGGGAAGGTCATCCCCCGACTTGATGGAGGAGTAGGGTGGAGTCGGGACCATGTCGCCCTTCTGTCCCCGGGGGAAACCAGGGTACAGGGGGTCCTGGTAGAGCTGGGACAAGTTCTGAAGAGGAACAGCTCCTTGGATGGACTGGGGGTGAGGTGCAGAGAGGAAGTGAGGGTGATGAGCAGGGTGAGGAGGGTGCCCCGGATGGGCGGGAGGTTGATGCGGGGACTCGGGCTGAGGTGGGTGCTGTGGGGATTCTGTATGATTCTCGGTTTGGAGTGAGGGATTGTTTGGTGAGGCGGGGATACAGAGGGAGGGATGTGGGAGTTGGGAGGGATGAGGAGGCTGAGCTGGGTGGCTCTGGTGGTGAGACAGCTGGAGATAACCAGAGGTAGAGACTGGGATGGAGGCCTGGGAGGTGTGGAGATAAGAAGCTCCTGGATGTGGGTGAGACGACTGAATATGGACCATGTCAGACTGGGACTGAGAGGAGGAATGCTGGGGGACAGGCATCTGGTTCGGAGGGAGCGAGGCCTGGGTCTGAGGGAGGGAGGCCTGGGTCGGGGGGAGGTAGGCCTGGGTCGGAGGGAGGTAGGCCTGGGTCGGAGGGAGGTAGGCCTGGGTCGGAGGGAGGTAGGGCTGGTTTTGAGGGAGGAAGGCCTGGGTCTGAGGGAGGGAGGCCTGGGTCTGAGGGAGGCAGGCCTGGGTCTGAGTGAGGCAGGCCTGGTTCTGAGGGAGGGAGGCCTGGGTCTGAGGGAGGGAGGCCTGGGTCTGAGGGAGGCAGGCCTGGGTCTGAGTGAGGCAGGCCTGGTTCTGAGGGAGGTAGGCCTGGGTCTGAGGGAGGGAGGCCTGGTTCTGAGGGAGGGAGGCCTGGTTCTGAGGGAGGGAGGCCTGGTTCTGAGGGAGGTAGGCCTGGGTCTGAGGCACTTCAGTCAGGGGCTGAGGTTGGTGCTTGAGGGGAATCGAAGACTGGATCTCCTTCTGAATCAGGGGCATCTGGATTTGGCTCTGGATCAGAGCAGCCTGATTTTGAGACTGATGCTTTGGAAGACAAGGCTGTGTTTGAACATCTCCCTTGGTCCATGAGGCCGGGGTCAGGGATGTCTGAGGTTTCGCCACAGAAATTCCTCCAGAATTTGGTAAAGGTTCTGAAACAAGAGAAAAGATGTAAAACTTATAAAAAACAGGAGTGACCAGTCATTTCCTGCACGAATGTCAAGGTCTGACTGAGATTTCTTACTTTGTGATGGAGACTCTCGGACCTGAGCAGCATGGTGGATATGAGAGGAGGACAAAGAGGACGGTGGGCTGGGGGAGTGGGGGAGAGAAGAGACGGGTGGGGAGGAGCGGTGGAGGGAGGACGGAGGAAGGAAGCCCTGAGCAGGAGAGGGAGCGATGGGAGCAATGAAGGTTGGAGGTGGTATTGAGGAGGGAGGAGGAGGGGAGGCAGTCAATTTAGGAGGCACTGCGGAAGAGGAGGAGAGGGCCGCTGAAGCAGTGGGGAGAGCCGGGGTGTGGAAGGAGAAGATGGCGGCAGAGCACGGGACAGACTGAGACAGAGCTCCACCCGTCACACAGGGTTTAGCGCTCGGGGCAGCAGCAGGAGGAAGAGAACTTGTTGAGACTCGTGCAGCTGGATGGAGAGATTGTGCTTTTGTTTTAGTCGTCGGGGAAGCACAGATTGGTGTCAGGCCAGGGGCGGAGCCTGTGGGTGAGGCGGTTGTGTTTGTGGAGCTACAGGTTGAAGATGGAGAAGCAGCAGGTTTAGCAGCCGGCAGGTTGGGGCTGGTGGTGGTAGAAGGTGCAGTGGTGACTGTAGTGCTTATAGGTGGGGGGGTGCTGGATTTGGGTCTTTCACCAGCAGAGGGAGAAGCTGCTCGGATGTCATCAACTGGACTCTTCTGTGAAGGAAAGGCATTGGAAACAATAGACTGTAACTAATGATCGATACTTTTTTTAAACGAGTGAAATCTTTCTTCACAGATTTTCATTCATGCTGGTTTTAGTTTGAAAACTGTGGGTTTGTGTTTTAGTTTACGAACCGAAATTTAAAAGTTTGTACTTAATCATGTCATTAAAACAAATAACAAGCCAAACCTTTTTAAAACTCACTCACCGTCTTATTTCCCAGGGATGGTCTCTTCTCGGTTCCTTTCTTCCTCCCTCCATCGCCCTGCGACCCGGTCTGAGGCAAATAAAAATGAATATTAACAATAAACAACATATACTGACTTTCTGTTGTAAGTGTTTCATGAAATACGTCAGTCTGTGTTTTAAACTCACCCCCAGGGCGGGGAAGCTGTGTTCGTCTCGGAGCTGGATCTCAACCAGCGCCACGTTTCTCTCCTCCTCCTCTTTGGCCGTACGCTGCTTGGCTGTCAGACCGATCTCCGACAAGCTCCCAGACTTTCTGCAGGAACACACACAGACATGAAGACGAGGTCATTTGGCATGTTCCTGTTTCCTTGGGAAGTTTTTTTTTTATCTGTTTCTCAATTCGACCAAAAAAGCCTAAGATACTGATTGAAATGTATCGTCTGTCATCTCATCTTACAAACCTTTACTCATGTGTAAATCATATCTTTAAATATATGTTATCATACGTTTCATTGATGTTTTTACTCGACCGATCAAACAACAAATAATAACTCGTTGGCACGTTCCATGAAATTGAAATCAGGGCCCTGTGACGTCTTGAATCAGCCACGTGATATAATCATAAATTCATCTTGGCTGCTTCAGTGTGTTCACTCCCTGACCTGCTGGGTTTGGCCCCTCCCTGCTCCTCTACGGTGGCCTGCGGGGGCCACGAGTGCTGCTTCAGCACACGCCCACTGGAGCCCGGCGGCGATGCCTGGGAAGAGGAGGGCGGCGGGACGGGCTTTCCCCGGCCTCGGCCTTTACCCCTCTCCTCCCAATCTGAAAAAAACAGGGAAACATTTCAGTGGGCCAGGTAAAAACTTTTGTAAATGTGTGTGAGTTTGTGTTTGTCATCACCTCCGCTTCCGTTACTGAGCCTCTTGTCTTTGTTGACGACTGTGCACCAGCTGTTCTCAGCAGCGGGCGGCCGCAGACTCCACAGAGGAACCGATCTACACACAAACACACACACACAGAATGATCTAACGTGCACAAAGCCATAGCTGATGCTGTGTCACTTCCTCTATGAGCTTCACAGTAAATCAGCTGAATGTGAAAGCAGAGCTGGAGGACTGGGTACCGAGGTCAGTAGGTTTAGAAGATCTCAGTTTGGTGACAGTGGATGATAGCAGGTGATATTCATGGTCAGAAGAGCAGGAGCATAACCTTCCGCCATGGTTTTAAGACAACAAATCCACGTGGCTGCTGATGCGTCTGTGTTTTAACGGAATCAATAAAACGTGTGTGAGACCAACCTCTTGCCCAGTTCTTCTATGTGAACTATCACCAGGTTTTCGTTGGGAGGAACTTCCTTGACGGTTGCGCTGTAGCTGCGTCCGGTGCCCTCCAGACGAACCTGTACACGTAATGTGAAAATGCACAAAGATAAACAGATTTTAAAGTAATTAAATAAAAATGGACCAAGTATCTGCACTTTTGAAATATATCTAAAAGGACAGAAACCCGTATTGCATCTGGTAGTTGAAGAAGTCCTGAATATGGTCAGGATTAATAGTGGAGCCCTGATGGCTTCACTTGAGTGGACACAGTCGACAGAACAGCTCACATGTGAATCACACTCACTCACTCACCTGGCAGCGGTCTCCCACAGTGTATTGCATCCCAGCAGCAATGCAGTAATCCATCTTCTGTTGGGCTGAAAGAACAAGTTAACAATAAATGTAAATGTATTAATCCACGGTTTGTCTATAATGAAGGAAAAGTTTTCCGGCTGTTTTTAATGAACTAAACGAGGAAAATCTAAACACCTCTCTTGCTTTTGTTCCAGACGTCAAACTCCACGTTTCTCAGCAGGGTCGGGTTCAGTGAACGTCTCACCCTCTCAGGGAGCTGCCGACCACGCCCACGACCCTGAAAGACACACACAAACACACACACAGAGAGTTACTCTTTGTTTTCAGGCCGGTGAGCAGGTTTATACAGAATTTGATGGCTTTAGGTGTTTGTGTGTATGGGTCACCCTGTGGCTCTGGTTGTTGGGTTTTGTAGAAGTGCTTGTTCCATGGTCCAACCTGTAACACACACACACACACAATGAGATTTCACTCACAAAAAACAATAAGCTGTAAGCAGGTCTCACTCTGCTGATGTGTAAATAACAAAGAAATCAGCCGAGATGTAATTTCATTGTGGAGACAAACTCCTGAACGACCCTCGTACTATTAACCAATCAGGGAAGGCCAAAGTTACAGATTTAATTGAAATGAAATCAAATGAATTGATGAGTTTCCTACCAGAGCGGCTCGTCTGTTTCCAGGTCAGAGCCGTCGCTGCTGGCGCAGGCGGCCATGCTGTCGTCACTCAGGAAGTCGGCGGGTCGGCTGACCCTCTGACACAGAGCGCCGTGGTCGACCTTGAACACGTCTTCGTACAACATCTCGTACACGATGGCTGCAGGAGAAGGTACGAATTTAAATATTTGTGATATGTTACTATTAAAAACGTTCAATTCAATTTTATTTGTGTATGGACAATATCCATACTCTCCAGTCAGTTAACAGAGAGAGTCGGAGAACTGTACTATAATACTAAAGAAGCTAGTTCAGGTGTAACCATGATGACCAGGTGAACTCACACTGACACAGAGCTGCACTCTTGATGCGGCCGATGGGATAAACGCTGTCGTAGTGATTCCCGTTCAAAAAACACAACCGCACCTGAAAGAGAGGGGAAAGAAACACAAGGCGGCAAATATTATCAACAGCCGGTCATTACTGTAACAATAATGAATGTTAATACAATATTGTATTTATTTCTGATGAGTCTGAGTCATAAATAAAGACCCTGGTTACTATGTCAGGAAATGTAGCTATGAAGTAGGTGCTTATGGAAACTAAACATATTTAAATCCTCTCTGAAGTATTATGAAGACGTGTAAAACTACGCCCCCTGGTGACAGAAGACTAGTGTAGGTCTGTGACTGTATCCGTAACACTTTAGATTCAAAACAAAATGTCCACATTCTCATCACTGTTGTTTTGGTTACTCATGTTGTCCACACCACTCTGGAGTTTTCCAGATGCTAGAACACTTTAGATTGAAAACGATGCCTGATTGGTTCACACTGTAATCTTAAATTTGGCTTCGTTATCCTGATGTTTTCAGTCTCACCTTGTCCTTGAAGTTGTTGTCTGTGATGTTGACCGGAGGTTTACCGGGCTCCTGGAAGATCTGGAAGTCCTTCCTACACAGAGGCACAGGAGCGGAGTGTTAGTCCATCAGTGACACGTTCTCCCCTGAGGCATCACAGTCACTTCGGACTTTCTTCTAGTTCAGCAACAGATTTGATTTCTCTCCGTCTCATTTCTTCTGCCGGGAGACCAACTTGTGTTCCTGCTATGAACTTATTTCCTCTGTGGAGATGGAATGTGCTACTACGACTTCCCGACATTTTTTTTACTTTGAGATACAAAAATCCACTCTTATGCCACTGCCGGCTTAAGGAAATCCCCAACGCCTTATTTCACTCACTTGTAGATGGCGGCCAGAGCGTTGATCTCCACCTCTCCGACCCATTGCTGAGAAACAGAAATAATTTATACGGTTCTAACACTTTCATCCAAACATCAGTAAATATGAAGAATAGGACACAGAGCAACCAACTCAGAGGTGGAAGATTAAACAGAGAAATGAGTCTATCGCTGGTTTTACCTGAGGATCCTTAAGTTTACACAGGTACTGCTCAAAGTCTCCCTCGATGAACTGCAACACAAGAGACACTAGTGACGATACAGCGACAACAAAATAACATCTGGATCATCGTGGGGATTTACTGCTTTTCTTTGACGTGACAGTAAATGTCACGAATGTTCAGATGAACTCAGCAAACAATCCTCGAACAATTTTGTGATGAACATTTTTCAGGACTTTAAAGATGGATTCAATGGAGTTTCTAGAAAATGTAGAAAACAAGCTAAACTTTAATTTCAAAGCGAAATAAGGACAATTTACCAGCCATTCAGAGAAAAATCTGTTTTATCAATCATCAATTCTATTACAGCCGAAAGACCAGAATGCATTGCAGCCACATGACACATTGAGTTTGAAACCTCCCAAACACGCCTCATGTTTACAAAAAAATTCTTCCCTTACATTCTACAAATCCTATGAATCATTGACACGTGTATTTCTTATATACACATACAAGCTAATATATTTGTATTTAAAATGCTTTCCTGCTTAATATAAGAATCAGCATCACCTCTAAAAAAAATTCACATGGGACGGACTCTGGTCTCTAAATTTATTAGAGCGTGTTTGCATGTTTACTCAAATATTAAAAATACGTAAAAACATAGTGATTCTGTGTAGACAGTGTACACACCGCCTCGTAGTTTTCTCTGTTCTGCTTCAGGAACTCCACACATTTGGTACGAACTTTAGTGTGAAGGCTTTGACAGTGCAGCACCTGAAAGAGGTCAAAGGTCAACACAAATTACACAGGAGGTCAAAACATCACAATTACAGCTGATTTTACTGTAGAGATGGAAACTGAGAGGACAGTTCATTCGGGGACAACGAGATGAAAATAGATTGTAAATAAACACTGGTGGCAGGCTGCTGTATCAGTCATAAACCTCACCCCATCCAGGAAGTGGAGACAAGTCTAATGCAGTAGATGTTATTTAATGAAGGTTAGAACTCGTTGTGAAATCGTGCTCCATGGAGATTTTACAGGAAGTAGTTTGTGCTGAAATGTGGACAAAAGCTTCTTAAACTCTGTGGAGCACCAACTAAATTAACTCTGCATGACATCACAGCTCTGGAAACCATGTCCTCCATAATAAGGAGACAAAAAAGACAAAGTAAAAAATAAAAAGAAATTGTAAGCACCCAATATAAACGCATGGAAGTATGAAAATATACATGAAACAGAAATAATACTGTGAACTGAATAGTTGCAGTGAAACCGACGCACGCGAGCGACTGACGTGCACAGACACAAGTGTTGCAATGTCATTTACTTATCAGATAACTTCATTTGAGCACTTTAGTGTGAAGACAACTTTAAATACAAAGGGGAATATGTAGTTTACTTGACTTGTACTCGAGGTTACCACTTTTTCGGCTCTACAATGCGCAGTGCATTAGGAGAAGTTGTAATTTGAGGTTATTTTGAATGTAAAGTCTTGAAAAATGTAGCCTGACGGGAGTTCGGCTCCCCGCGGACACACGCTGGCCCGCTCGGAACACAACAAACTGACCCGGGAGCCGCGAGTCACCTGCGCTGGGTTAGCTAATCACATCTTCATGCTAGCAACGCGTTTCCTCTCGTGTCACTTCACCTGCTCGGCGACAGCGCGGAACAAACACGACCCGTCTTTGGCGATTTTCTTCCTGTGGAAGCCGATGGATCTCAGGTAGTCGTCCATGAGCTTCTCGGCTCCCCGCTCCTCACTCGCCGTGTGTCTGCTGCCCTCCATGCTAGCGGGCGCTAGTCACTGAAGCTAGCTGTCGGCTGAGACTTCTCCAAACTTTTACACGCCGTCGGCTCAGAGTTCACTTATGGCCGCTGAAGTGACTTGAAGAACCGCATCTACGACCCAGGAAGCGTCGGACACGGCTGCTGCGGCGGCGGCGGGTGGCTGCGTTAAGTTTCGTTTCCCAGGAAGCTGCGCGCTGCGCATCCCGCTGCTGTTTGTCTCAAAGTGAAAGTAGAAGTTTAGCTCGTGGTTAGCAACCAGGCTAGCACTCAGCGACACGCCCCCTTCTTCTTCTACGGTCTCAAGTTAGACACAACACAACGGATTGCTACACTTCCGGTTTCACCTACCAAGGTAAAAGCCGCCAAAATGTAAACATAGAGCGGTTTAAATCTTAAATTACCTTTAAAATCAAATAAAAAACATGATTTATTAGATTATTTAGAGAACAAAAATAATTTCTAGAGGTGAGAAAGTTGCTCGTGTGGCTTCATCTAATACTAAAACAGCTTCCTGATTTCAAAGTAAAACATTCTACATACATGTTTGAAAATTTCTTTCGCGTGGGCGTGTAGTGCCCGTGAGCTTCAGCGTCGATCACGTGGTCTCTGGTTAGCACTGAATTTAAAGCTGAACACGTGTTTTTAGTTTTACTGTGTTTTGGGTCTCGTCACTTTTTGACAGCGGCGAATTCCCGCGAAATCCTGACACCAAGTGGTCGATCAATCCGCGGGGAAACCACGCCCACCACGAGCTGCGTCAATATGCACGACGTCAGCAAGACCGGAAGAAAAGCTTTATATATAATATCCAGATATTTTTACATCTTCTAAGGTGGAATCAAGTGCAGTATAACACTGTCTCCTCCTGGTTAGCAGATGGGACACGGACCACACTAATGGCGACGTTAAAGGTTCCTCAGGTTTCTGTGATCTGAGGTCTGTGTTCATGTTGACTCCCTCAGGCCGTGACCTTTGACCTTTTGCCCAAAAGAAGAAGAACACAATGCTCTCCTCCTCCTCCTCTTCACCACATCCTCTCCCCCCCCCCTTATTTCCACCTCCTCTTCTGCTTTTTTCATGACCTTGTTTCATCTCCTCCTCCCAGCTCTCCATCTTTTCTCTCACCCTCTCCTCTCCTCTAACACCATTTGCTGAAATCTAATAACGACCTTTGAATTTATGTGGGTGAGAGTTTTTTTTTCCTCCCCCCCACCACGGCCCCCGCACAGCAGGACGATTCGCAGAGCCCCGTGCTGCTCCCGGCCAATCAGCAGGCCCCCCGCGAGCCGCCATGGAGAACTACAACATGCCAGGTAACCATGGTTACACGCGAGGAGGGGACAGGACCCATGGCGATTGACACTTCTCCTCCCACTCGCTGGGTGAGTGTGGTGTGTGACCTTCATCCCTGGTTTCTCTCTGTCGTTAGTGCTCAGACGGTTTAAATAGCGTCTCACCTACCGGCTCATCCACAGAACATAGAACATAAAACATAAAACCCTCAACAATTATACAAAAGACTAAAACCAACAACAACAAAGACAAACAACATCGGGTCGGAGGGGTGACACAGCCCGACCACAACTACAAGACACACTACAACAACACAAGTAGAAGCATAATAACCAGATATGAAATTATCACAGAGACACATAACGATCACAAAGATGCGTTATGCAATGATGACTTACATCACATGACAACAAAAGAGACACAAAACAATCAGAGAGACGCTAAAGGACCACAAAGAGACAAACGACCAGAGGCGCAAAACCAGCATGAAGACACACTGAATAATCAAAGAGACGCAAAATTACCAAAAAAGAGACAAACAACCACAAAAACACAAAGTCACTGAAGAAAACTCATAAAACAACCACAACCATCTTTTCCTTTCCAAACGTGTGTTGATAACTTGACACACACACAGCATCTAATTAATAATGTGACCAGTGTAACCTTTAGTGGCGTACACACAGTATAAACTGCACATATATAAAAACACAGTGTGTGTGTGTGTGTGTGTACAGGCTGAGTCAGATGAAATTAAACTTTATTGATCATTGCAGCAGCGAACACAAACAGGATTCAGCAGATAGGAACAGAAAAGAGAAGCCAGAGGATCTGAGAGGAAGGTGATGTTTGAGTTTCATGCTCGTCTGAGTAAAAATGAAACGTGCAGAACGCAGCACCCCCGACAGAACACACACTTCACATTCCAACAACACGTGTGCAGTGTTTTCTTCTCGCCGGCTCTCTGTCGGTTTTGTGGGACTTAAAATTATCAACACACTTTTAAAAAATATGTAATTTTATCCAAACCTGTATTTGTGAAAAAGTATTGTAAATAACTTCCAAGTCATAACTGGCTGTTTCTGACTAAAGAACACGGACGTCCCTGAAAACCGTGATTTAGCCACATTTACAGGATGTAGTTTATTTTTTAAAGTTTCTCATCAGAGTGGCAATGACGTGAATGCAATGTCGTAAACGTGGAAATCTCTCCTGTCGTTTATCATCGGTCGTGTGCAAAGACTGTAAATAAGATGAACGACGCCTCTTCACGGTAACAAATTGAGCCAATCATCTGGATATGGGCGCCGCCATCAGTCTCAGCTGTCAATCATGGCGTCTCATGAACACTTGAACAAACTTCAGTGTGATAAGAACAATCTAAAATGACAGAACACATTCTGTCTCCAGCCACCAGGAGGCGATCAAGGTGATTTGGCTTCACTTTATTTACAGTCTGTGATCTGTAATGTAAACGCAACATGGAAAAACAAATGTAAAATTGTTAAATTCATTGAACGTTTGTGGTTTTTAACATTACTCGTCTTTCTGGTTTGTTAAGAGTTAAAATAAACATTTTTGATCTCAGTGAACCAACGTGTAGTGCAACTTTAAATGTTGACGAGTCAGACTCTGAGGAGCCCTGTGTCGCCATGTAAACACAAATACATTATTATCAATATACAACACAAATATTAAAAATAGCATCACTGTCTGCCAGAAACCTCGTCCCCTTAAAAATCCCCAAAGCAGGAAGAGACAGAAGTCGTCGTAGATGATTCTCATTCAGGAATATGAACTATTAAATAATTATAATGAAGTCATAAATAAAAATGCCAAAACTTTAAAACAGCTTCTCAGATCTGGATATTTCCTGGTTTATTGTGTCATCTATGTTGAATCATAAACTGAATCTCTAAGTTCTCGCAGCCTGGAGATCTTACATTCGACTGAGCAGATTTAACTGTGATGAAATTAAATGTTGTTGAAGCCTTAAAACAGATTTCAAAAGATTTAATGTTGTCAGATGAGAGTTAAACCTGGTGGAGCTGCGTCGAGTTCTCTAAAAACATGTATGACATGAAAGCGATGACCTATAACATCACAGGTTGATAAACATAATGTTTTTCTGAAACAGGTGAAATTATCTCACATATTTTAGGAAAACTTAGGAAAACTAGACGACTTCTTTCTGGTGATTTTCTCAAAAACAAAAGGACAGAATGAATAAACAATCTTTACATTTAAGCATCTTGAGTGTTTGTTTTTGTGCAAATTGTGACGAGAGGATTTTTAAGTGCAGGGTTTCTGAAAGACTAGAGAGAGAGAGCGAGAGAGAGCAAGATAGAGAGAGAGAGAGAGACAAGCAATAAATATGTCGGTTAAATAGCCAAAGAGTTTAGTGATTACATGAGCAGCTAAAAGCAGGCAGCAAAGATCACGAGCATGATGCAAAAAGTTCGGTAAATTCAAAACGTTCTTTGTGTGTTTTTTCAGTGCATCAAGCATATTTGACATTCTCATACTTAGTGTTGAGTGAAAGTTCCTCAGATACATTACAGAGCTTTACATCCATCACTTTAACAGTCCAGAGGATGGATAGAGGATGGGGAGAGGAAAGGAGGAGAGGAGAAGGAACAAGAAGATGAAACGGGATGTCAAGCAGAGGAGAGGAAATAAGGAGGGAAGCAACAGAGGAGTTGAGAAGAATGGAAAAGAGAAAATTAGAAGAAGGAAGGAAGAGGAGAAGTGTAGGCCAGGAGAGAGGTAACAAGGAAAGGAAGAGAGAGGAGGAAACAAGGAGATGACATAAGATGAAGCATGGCATCAATATAGGAGGAAAAAAAAGGCAAGGCAAGGAAATGAGAAGGAGAGAAGGTCAAAAGAGGAGAAGTGAAGTACAAAAGAGGAGGAAGCAGGGAAATGAGGATGAAAGAGGAGGAGGGGAGTCAAGAAGCGAGCAGAGGAGGACAAAGAAGGTTTATAAAGAGGTTGTCAGACCAAGGTAACAGAGAAATGAGTGTTTGGTGGAGGAGGAGGAAGAGTTGGGGGGCGGAGGAGAGCGAGGTTTCAGAGAGATGAGCGTTGTGATGGGGAGGAGAGGAGACAAATCCCTCCATCCTGCCCGGTCGGAGAGCAAGGGATGAAGAGGAGGAAGGGAGGAGGAGGAGGAGGGAGCAGCAGTGTGTGTGTTGAGCGGTGTGTGCAGCCGCTGGACGTGTTTGTTTGAGCGCTGATTGTCTCCGTGCACGTAGGAGCGGTGCGTGTGCACGTCGCCGGGTGCGTCCGCCGCGCTCCCCCCGACGTGCGCGGCGTGCTTGACCTTGCAGTGCAGCCGCAGACTGTCCCGCCGCTTGGCGCTGTAGGGGCAGAGGTCACAGGTGAACGGCCGCTCGCCCGTGTGCACGCGCACGTGCTCCACCAGCTTGTTGGCTGTCCGCGTCAGGTGACCACACCGGTCGCACCGGTACTGGTTGCCTTGGCGGTGACCCTGGAAGTGAACCAGCAGCTCCTGTTGCCCGGGAAACGACCTCTGACAGATGCGGCAGCGATGCTCGGAGGTGCTCTTCTCCGGTGGGGTTGCCATGGCAACTGCCAGAGCACTGCTGGAGGAGGCGGTGATGGTGGCAGGGGGGGTGATGGGGCATCTGGGAGGGGAGGGAGGGGTTAATGACCCACACACATACCATGACCCAGAAAACACACACCAGAAAGTGAAGTGTTTAATGAACATAGAGATTCTTAAACACACACACACACACACATGCACACACACAGACACACTGACACACACACACACACACACACACACACACACACACACACACACACACACAGACACACACACACACGGATACAAAAGACATTCAGAGGAAAACACAGATAGGGAATAAAAAAAAACTGGAAAAACACAAAAGAAATTTCAACGAAAAAAAACACAAACAGTGAACGTAACCGATTCTGAAAAATGAAATAACAATGCACCACCTCACGTCTCCACTGACGCCGGAGTCGCTGTGTAGGTGCGTGTCGGCGTGAGCCCTCATCTCTGCCTCCTGATTGGTCGAGTAGTCGCACACGCAGCAGCGTAGCGAGAAGGATCCGTGCTCCCATTGGCGGTGTTCTGTCATGTGACTCTGGAAAAGGACACGCCCCTCCATTTCAAACCCGCACACATGACACCTGGGGGGGGGCGGGATGACACACAGCATGTGTCACAGTAGCCATGGCAGCAGATGTTTGATCCTCTCTATGACCTTGATGTTTGATTTCTGCTAATTCTAAAACCTTTTTAAACTAAAGCATTAAAATCTTTCCTCTGCTGAATCTCTTTCTAGCACAAAACCTCATATCGACTTCTCAGATTATACAAATGACTAAACGACAAGAGCAGTGAAGCCAACCTTGTTCACTCCACATGTCGAGATGAGGTTTATTCCTTTAAAAACAATCTAATAATCATTTTTATTTTTTATTTCCAGCTCATAATTAGGACGACGAGTTGCTCCAGTGAAATATCTCAAAAACTGTCGGATGGACACAACCATGAGATTTTAATTATTGAAGTTTAACACATGATGGATTGACCTCAGATTGACCTCAGATTGACCTCAGATTGACCTCACCTCTTACAAAGTGTAAGAACCTTCCCCACTTTACCTGTAGAAGTAACCTGCAGTTGGATCCCTGCTGAGGCCGGTTTGCATTTCTGTGAGAACAAAAAAGGAAGTGTTATATTTCCGATAAGCGATTCAATAAATAATTCTTCCGTCTCCATATTTCCTCTCTTTTTATCTGCGCTCCAAAAACCGACTAATGATGAGACCCTGTGGAAGTTATTATAGGTAGACGTGTTTGTGAGCTTGTGTTTACTCAGATCTCTTCACTATCATCTCTGCATTAAACATAAAGGGCAGAATAAATCTATAACACAGACAGAAACAGCACACTGAAAGTAAAAAGTCATAATTGAAAAACTGCAGCCAAATCCTCCCAGAAGTAATATAAGGGCCGTGGTTAAAAAAAAAATCTGTGAAGCTACATGTATGGGCAGAGATTGGAATCGGATTAATAAATCAATAATAAAACATCTGATTAATATGTATTTTTACTTAATCACAGTTTTTTATGAATTTTAATTTACTTGTAACTGTTTTTTATCATTTTAATTTCTGTTTATATGTTGTGAGTGTAATATTGTGAGTGTACATATGTTATTTGTTGCTGCCTCTTGGCCAGGACTCCCTCGGAAAAGAGGTTTTTAATCTCAATGGGACTTTCCTGGTTAAATAAAGGTCAAATAAAAATAAAATAAATAAAAAAACGCTGCTAAATACTACAACCAACGATTATTTTCATTATTGATTAATCTAATGATTATGTTTGTTGATTATGGGTTTGCTCAATAAAAGCTGTTTTCTGACTACGGCCTGGCTTTTCTTACCTGTGCACTTACACTGTTATATATGATATTATCACATCATACGTGGGAAGCTCCTTGTTACTCTGACTTTTTAGAAGTTTTATAGAAATGAAGTGTATTGTTATGACCGTTGTTGGTTTCGGTCTTGTGGGATTTTGATGACAACAGGAACAAGTTCCGTGGCCTCATCCTTCACTTCTGAGGTGCAGTGTGTTGGACCAGTGGCTGTGTTGAGCCTTTAATCCTCACACTGTGACTGACGGTGTCATTTTTCATTATTGCGTATTACACTGGGATTGGTGAGGCAGCAAATCAATGATAAACATAACAGTGCTTCAGTATATGAATACAAAAACAGTCCCGTGAGATGTCCGTCAGCGTTCAAAGATCTACGCCCCCTCAAACTAACAGGATCCGCTGAGCACGCTCACACACTGATGATGATGGAGCTACTGTGTGTGTGTGTGTGTGTCCATGTGTGTGTGTGTACAGTAAATTACCATGTGGAGGTTCCTGTTTCTTCACAAGTGAGGGGGAACGGAGTGGGTCTCCATTCAGCTTCAAAACAGGGCTGTAGAAACACACACATATTGTCAGAGGTCGGAGGTCAAAGTGTCAGCATCGACGACAGGAAGTGACATATTACCTGCTTCTGATGGGCGGAGTCGACCTGTTCATTGGCTGACTGTTGGATTTACTGACCCTCTCTACAGAAACACAAATACATGGAGTTACCTCCCATACAGCTGCAAAGCAAACTGAAAAAACGTATTCAATGCCCCCTGGTGGTCGAAGGTAGAATGGATTATAAACCTTGCCTCCTCCATGTTAGCAGATGTGATGGAAAACCAGTTGCTATTTATTTATCATATAAAAATTGACAAATAACAATAAACAAGTATCCTTAATGAGAGGATTAAATAAATCAATGTCACCAAGCAGAGAGGTTTTTAGAATCTGGAATTCCACAATTAAGAGTGTAAAAACTGTGTTGAAAATATTTGTGTCACTGAATCTGGAATGTGTGAAGGTGTTTGTGTGTGATACCTGAGAGCTGGTGCAGCAGCGTGGACGCCAGGTTCACCGACATGTCCTGCCACAGCACGGCCCTGAGGCACGGGTCCTCCATCTTGGCTCCAAAGAAAAGCTGCTCCTCTGCCTTTGCTCTGGAAAACACCGGGTCCATCACCTCAGCCTCAGAGAGAAGCTGGTTCTCCATTTTGACACCTGAATAAAACTCGTCCTCCATCTTGACTCCGGAGAGAAACTTTGCTGAGGAGAAAGGCCGCTCTGCAAGTTTTGCTTTAAAGAGAAACTGCTCCTCCATCTTGACTCCAGAGAGAAGATTTGTCATCTTAGTCCCAGAGACGCCATGAAACGGAAACGTGCTGGAACCAGAGGCGGCGCCATCGCCTGTCTTTGAGCCAGAGCCTTCAGTGAAGAAGCTGTCCTCCATCTTCAGACCTAGGAGACACTGTTCAGACATTTTGCCTTCGTGATCCTCGTTTCTGTGGAGACCCTGGTCTTCTGATTTGATGACCAGATGGTGGTTCGCCATCTTTGGGGAAGATGAGGAAGTGTCTCGTGTACCCGATCGATCACGGATGAGGTCAGAGACAGCCCTTGTGTCCACTTCCATTGGTTCTTCCTCTTCTTTGATCCTGACGTCATGGCAGTTCACTTCCTGGCGTTCTGTGATTGGTGGAAAACCTGTCAGTTTGTATCCTGAACCATCACTTCCATATTAAACAAAACTTCTAAGGCAAATTCTACAGTAAATTGTAATTCTATGACTTCAGACCAACACACACACACCGTACCTGCCAGTTTCCTCAGCAGGTCTGAAGCCAGCGTGTCCGTGGTGGCATTGCCATCGGGTGTGTGCGTGAGGGATGGCGGCTCAGGACTCGCCCCAGGGCCGTCTGGAGAGAGAGCGAGGCCCGGCTCGTCCTGCTGACCGCCCCGCACCTGCAGCAGAGCCTCCCGCCGCTGAGGCTCCGCCTCCATTAGGATCCCAGGGTGCACCTGGGCCTTCTGGGTGGCCTCTGAAGAGAGAAGTTCACATTACAGTACATTGACTGTACTTGACTCACAATGACATATTCATATACATGACAAAGCAGTGAATTCTGAATCAATCATTCTATACATCTTTATAAATATACGGTCACTGATCGTCTTTATATACAGGGAGTTATTTTACACATATTTTTGAGAATTTGGATTTTTGCCGAGGTTGTGTATGTTCATTTTGAGACTTTTCTTTACATTTCAGAGACAAATCGATTATTAAAAAATTATTTATGAATTAATAATAATCAACTTTAGCAACCCTATGCATTGAGTCACACAGTGTATGTGTGTGTGTGTGTGTGTGTGTGTGTTACCTGACAGCTTGATGAGAAGGTCTGACGCCATCTTGGTGCTGACATCAGGGCTGAACAGAGAGGTGGCTGCCGGGAAAGGGCTTGAACCTTCGGCGTGTGTGTCCTGTGTGCGTTCCGCATGTGTGTTGGGCACACTTAGTGAACGAGCATCCCCACCAACACTACCACTGGTGTGTGTCTGTGTGTGTGCGTTTGCAGGGTGTGTGTGTCGTTTGGCTGCATCAGAGGGAGGCTGCAACACACTCGACCCACGCTTCATTTTTCAGCGTGTGAGTGTGTGTGTTTGTAAAAAGAGAGGGAGTCAAAACTCAGGAGAGAGGAGGGCAAGCGAGAAGGAAGAGGAGGAAGAAGAGGAGGAGGTGGAAGGTAGGGCTGCTAAAATAAGACAACTGTGTTCTTCATCATATGGAAGTGAGGAGAGCATGATAAAAGAAAAGAGGGAGGAGGTAAAGGAGAGAAAACGAGGGAGGATTTGCTCTTCAGACCGAGCTGCTGCTGCCTCTCATTGACCTGAAAGAGAGAGAGAGAGAGAGAAAGAGAGAGGGAGGGAGGGAGAGAGAGAGAGATGGAGGGAGAGGGAGGGAGGGAGACAGAGAGAGAGAGAGAGATAGAGGGATGGGTGGAGGGAAGGGGCATGAAGGAGGGGGGAGGGAGATAAAGTAGATGGATTGAGAGAGGAAGAGAGGCGTCGAGGACGAAGGCCGAGAGAGGACAGGGAAGAATGGAGACAGAGAGAGAGAGAGAGAGAGAGAGAGAGAGAGAGAGGCAGAGAGAGGGATGGGGAAGATGAAGGGACGAGGCAAAGGAGAGGAGAAGAAAAAAAGAAGAAGGAACATGAACAAAGTGAATCTGTGAATTAATAAATTATTGAATTGAAAAAGGTCCAATAATAAGGGCACAAATCATCCCACGTTATCGCCATGGTAACGGACCCTGCTGAGTCGTCTCCTGACCTTCCTCCAATAAATCGTCAATTATGATCAATAATCATCAATGATCGCTTCCACCTGCCAACAGCTGTTAGCCAGGACAACTTCCTGTCGTTGACACAAATACAACGATTTAAAACAACAGCTGTAGTACTTATTCGAACATGTTTGTGATCATATATAATTGTGGTATTACACAAATAACACAAAATACATACATTTATTATTATTTATTATTTCACTTGAGAAGATGTATTCCTTGTTATTAAATGTGTTTAAAAAATACAATAAAAAACTAAATTAGTTGCAGCCACCTGTAAAAAAAAAAAATTTAATATGAAAGAAAAGTAAATACAGATAAATAATAATATTGGTATTTAATACTGCATTGTAGAAAAGTATCCCCTGTACTTAAGTTATAGAATTAAAAAATCTAACTTTTGCAGGTTCAAGTTAATAACAGCCACCTGTTAAAAAAGATAAATCGTATGTGTTTACTATGTGTATAAACAATATTATATAATAAATATATTTTAAAACAATGCAGGTTGAGAACATTTTAATATGAATAGATAATTAAATTGTAAAAAATTAATAAGATTCTTAATCAATCCACAGATTGTATTTTGATATTGTGACTGTAGGTATATTACATAAGTCAAATAGAGAAAATAATGAAAATTAGAGCTGCAATGACTTGTCACCATCATCTGTTGATCAGAGGAACATTTATACTAATTAAATTGAAACTAGACATTTAAATCTAATTTCATAATATGTTTTACTAATGGAAAATCATTCATTAGATACAAATGATCAAATGGAAGTTGAAACTTCTTTGATATAGAAATCAGCATACATTTGAGTGTATATAGAATATGAATAAACCATGATGATCGTGGCCTCGGTTCACTCTCTACCCTCATCGACCCCAGCCTCCTGCTCCGTCTCCAGGCGACACGGTGCGGGCTCCCGCCGCCGCCGCATCCGACTCAGAGGCGACAATGACCGGGCACCGGTTTCCTCCGCGAGACCCTCTCCTCTCACCAACCTCCACCCGGCCACCTCCCTCCCTCCGCGGCTCCCCCGGTGTCGTTCGGTCGGTGTCAGAGCCCCCGGAGCTCCGCCGTTAGCCGCTTCTCCTCCCCCCTCAACATGGCTGAACGGCCGCGGCGAGTCACAAAGTCACCCCCCGCTGCGGGACGACGGTGGAGCCGCTGACTCCCGCTAATTCAGCTGATTTCTAGCGTGATTCTCTCCGGTTACCGGGAATGAGGGCAGGTGTCAGGGGCCCCGCCGTTGCCCCCCCCCCCCCAGCCCCCCCTCCATGCAACATGGCTGAACGGTAACCCGACCTCACAGGACCTCCGGAGTCTGGCTCACGGGTCAGTTAGCATCGACTACCGGACACCGTCAGCGACAACACGCGCTTAACCAGGACCGGACGCTTTGCTACGGGACCATCTCCCCTCCGTGACTTACCGGTACCGGGAGGGCAGGTGGCGGCGGCGGCGGCGGCGGTGGTGCAGTCCGGGGCACAGCCTGGATGTAGACCGGAGATCTCTTCCATGTTCAGCTGCCTCCTCTTCTCCTCCCGGTTCTCTGACATCACGGCTCCGGTGTCGTTAACGGCGAGAAAGTAAAAGAAAAAAAAATGGAACCGGTTCGTTTCTTCCCCCGAACCCGAGGATGACGGGTCGGTCACCGAGCAGGGCAGATGGAGGTTTCCGCCTCCTCTCCCTGTGTGTGAGAGAGCGAGTGTGTGTTTGTGTATGAGTGTGTATGTGTGTGTGAGAGAGATGCAGTGTGTCCCTTTCCACGCGCCGGATCACCGCACAAGGGCAGGACACGACGGGGGGGATCCCAGGGACACGCGCCCGTACCCGCACCGAACCCGCAGAATCTTAACCATCCGCAAATAAAGTTACGTTTAAATTTCAACCAACCGATTAGAAACCGGAGGAAACACAAGAATCCGAGTGAGGTTAGAATCTACACGGCCGGATCAACCTTTTTCATGGCCCCTAGGGCAAAGAAATTATCATTGGACACCAAAGGGACCCCAGCACTTACTCAGTAATTACTTATTAGAAACCAGTAGAGATGTACGTGTGTGTTTGTGTGTGTGTACCGCACAAGGGCAGGACACGACAGGGGGGGGGAACCAGGGCGCAAGCCTTTATCCAATCAAAATTAACACCGCAATTAATTTACATAAGACATTTCAAAGAACTAATTGGAAACCAGTAGATACACATAAGAATCCAGCTAAGGTTAAGACTGTTTTAATCAACACGGCCGGATGATCTCTTTTCATGGCCCCTGGGGCAAAGATTTGGTGTTGGGGACCAAATTGACACCAGAACGTATTCTTATTGGAAACCAGTAGAGACTAGAGTGGTTCTTTTCAGGTAGTGTTAGGGTGTTTTTATTTTTCTGCCAAATCTCCAAATCAACCCTCACTGGGCCAGATCTGGAGAGAGAGACTGGAAAAGTTCATGTTGGAAAAGACCCAATAAATACTAAGCAGAATCCCCCCCCCCCCCCTAATTTTACCAGTTGTAGTGGTAGTAGTAGAAACAGTGATACCATACTATTGTAAGTAGTTTAATTAATCAGCAGTGGTGACAGCAGGACATTGATGAGAGTTGTATCAGTAGTACCCTGACAAATACTGCAGTAGTATTCTGCAGCTGTGCTCATGTTGAAAGGCGCAGGGTCCTAACTCAGCCTGTAGGCGGAGACAGAGACAGGTGTTTGTGAACGGCTGAGCTGTGACGTGAAGTGAACTCAAAGTAGCAGCTCTCGCTTTCACGTGTGTTTTATTTTGTTGTCATTGTTTTATTGTTCACAGTCAGTGTTCAGCAGTAACACATCATCGTGTCGCTCGTTCTGTAATAAACTACGTGGTTTCAGGAAGCCTGGTCTTTTACAGCTTCAGCTTCTGTCTGGATCTTAAAAACAGAAAACTCTGGAAATCATAAAACTACTGAAGTAAAGGTAGTGCAAACTTAGATAATATTAACCCCAGTTCCTTAATAAAGTTTGAATAAAGTTTTCAAATATTTTCTCGCAAATGTATCAAACAGACAAGACGGATTAAAAAGGAATTTTAAGCCCTAGAACCAAGTGTCATTTAAATCTTTGGACGATGCCCAATTTCTATATCTTAATAAATTAAAAAGAGAATAAATTACAAAAAAATAAGAAGTAAAAGCAGCGAATCAGGAAACGTTCACCAGCAGCTCAACCGGGAAAAACTAGTTGTGAGTCATCTTCAGCAGCTGCTCCGACCTGCTCCTCTTCATCAGCCTTCATTGTCAACGTCACAGTCTCTGCAGGAGAAACGCATGTTACTGTATATAAACCATCAGTGGCTATATATAAAGATGATCAGCGACTGTATATGAACACGATGAATGACTGTGCATAAAGACAATGAGTAAAATTTGAACAGATACATCCGTGTGATAAGAACTACGAAAAATTAAAGAAGTCCTCTTTGAGATGGATTTTTTTGTCTGGTCCATGTCCCGTCTGCTAACGTGGAGGACACAGACTTTATACTCTTTACTAGAGCTGTAATGTCGTCCATCTTTCTTCACAGTAATTGACGTGTCCAACGTGTTCTTACACAGCTCTGTAGAAGATCTTCTGGTTCATCATGTGCTCTCTGAAGATGTTGATCACTTTGAACACGTCCATCTTGTCCTGGTTCTCTTCTATCATCACTTTGAACCTGTCACACACAAAGACACAGTGGAAATATACACTTTTAAATCCTGCACTCAAGGTCGTTTCATCGTAATGCGTTAAATCTTAAAGCTCTCTGGAATTTGAAACATCCTCCCTGTGACTATAAAGTCTGATCAGGATCACAGGGATGCGTCTAATTCATTGGTTAAATGTGTAGGAGAAGGCAGAGAACCGTCGTTGTGACTTCACGTTGAGATGCTAAGTACATTTCTGCCACAAGGGGGCATGACACACATTCAGAGCTGCTGTAAACAATGTTACCTCCATAGCTTCGTGTTTTTACCAGATACATGTAAAGGAATCAAACATATTACCGCTTTGAAGTGTTCAACATCTTCGTCACTTTTTCAGGTAAATAATGGTTTAAAATTCTACTCTTACAAGTTTGTATTTCAATGTCTACGTTAATAAATGTACTTTCCTAATGTTCCAGTGAACATGTACCTGTTGGTCCAGATGACGTCCTTCAGACTGTCCCTCATCCACTTCCGATAGGAGGAGTTGACCTCAGGCATCAGCTGGTGACCAGGCTTGATCTGGAGTAGCAACTCCTCAGCCAGGAAGCTACGGAGCCAGGCCCGGGCGGACAGAGCCACCAGCCAATAGACCGGCTCCTCCAGAACCAGCGAGTGGAACGACTGGAGGGAGAACTGGAGCCACTGTGGGGGGAGTGGAGGAGGGAGGCTCTGGGGGAGGAGACAAGATAAATATATAGATGTTTACCTTCTGTTAATCGTGCTTCCTAACCTCACACGTTCGGTTTTCAACACAAACTTATCCATAAGTTGTCTTCTCATTTTAATCCTCAGCACTTTCCATCTCTATGTTTTATATAAATCAAGGATGAATCAATGAATTAAACATGCTCAGTGTTGGCCGCTGCACAGACTGGAGTCTGTCGGGGGTTCTCACCTGGTTCCTGCAGCTGTATTGTTTGAATGTGTCTCGCAGCAGTGAGTTCATGTCATTTGATTCCTGGTGACCCCCGATCAGTACCTGAGGGAAACCAGATAAGTTTAATAACAACCCCGTCAAACCAGTTCTGTGAAAAGGGCCTGTGGCACCATTGTCGTCCTTTCTTTTTCTATTACACCATCTGAAATATTAGCTTCTCTGTGTATGTGTCGGTGAAGAGGGCATTAGAACTGAAACTCTAAACAATAGAGCAGGAGGGGGGGCAAGAACAGTTTGGGTCAGATATAAGGCCTTCATACAAATTACTAATAATAACCTTTTCCTTCCTAGTGTTTAATCTTGAAATTGGCTAGAAATGTGTGTGCGTCACACCACTGGTCTGTCTCACACCTGTCTCTGTATAAAAGGTCTGAGTGACATTGGATCCTAATGTTTACACCAACAGAACATAAGCCAATAGAGCAGGAACATATTCTTTACTCAAGGCTAGTTTATACACACAACATAAAACTGTCACGGTAGGGAGAGCTGCCCCACAACTATCAGAGGAAGAGCGTGAGGGGAGTGGCTCCTGACCACTTCCTTATTCCAATCCCAAGGAGATGGACTACGCCTGCGCACCATCGAGGAAGAACCGAGGAAGACTTCCCCTCGCTATTGACCAATCCTGTTCTATCTACTGTTATGAAATATTACAGCTGCGACTGTTTGATGCGTTTTGATGTGACTCGTGTCTGTCCGGTGCTGCTGGAGTGCCGGGCAGTGTGTTGGGTGCCCATTGTTTTGCTGTTCATCCCTTTTCACTGCTTTCTAAACCGAGTTCGGCTCTTCTCATATTTAGGATAAACCAACACGCAACGACAGTAGATGTTGCCTGCCAGGTCACTAGAGTTTCACTGCTCTGATGTCATTGGTGCATGTGACATAAACTTTGATTGATTTGATTTGAAGGTTTCACTTTAAAAAAACAACAACTGCTGGGTGACTCAGGGTTTGGCTACAGACCAAACCCTGAGCAAACATTCCAATCACTGCAAAGATCTTTGACGAACATAAACAATCCTCCATTTGTAGTATTTATTATACTACAGTAGTATTTATTATACTACAAATCCATTGTAGTATTTATTATACTACAAATTGAGGATTGTTTATGTTCGTTGTCAGACTCACTTGTCTAGTCAGAATGTGAGTCTGAGACCGCTCCATTGGGCTGTGATTATGGGGCGTGTTTCAACCGAACCAGGAAATAACATTCCTCTTCGCTGCTTTGGATAGAACCACAACCAATCAGAGCAATGTAGTATGTGACGTATGTTAAGCGACGCATTGTGAGTTATTTACTAACGCTGAAGCGATGCTGAAGCACCGCGCTGCCTCAAGGCTGCCTCGCTCCGTGCAGCGATCGTTTCGGCGTCGAGTCTATTTTTTGCGCTTGACTCGAGTGTATCGCACCAGGAAACACACTGAAAAACGATCTTAAACTATATTGATGACATATTTTATATGATATAAATGATTAAATATGCATCCCATACTTTGAAGTCCCCTTCTGTTGTCCTGGAGTTTTAATTTGACCAATGACATTATTAAATGTCCCCCTCTGCCCATCCACTACAGCCACACAAGCAGTGATACAGATAAAAAGAGAGAGAGGGGGGGCTACGTTTTCTCCACATAGGCTTGAGTGGAGAATACGTAATTTACCCCCGACACCCGACATGTGACGGAGCAAACAGCGAAGTTCTTCAACATGGATGACATTAAATAAAAAATTGAAGTGGAGAAGTACAGTGAGTTGTATGATCCTCGGAACATGTTGTATAAAGACAACACCAAGGAGGACACATGTTGGGACGCTGTTGTTTAATGTTGGAGCAACAAGTAAGTTTATGCTTTTAATCTACTGGATCAACGGGTGATATTATTAGTGCTGCCCGGCGGTTCAGCGTCGCTTCAGTGTGAACAGCCAAGCGCCGGCGCGATAGGGATTAGCGCGGTGCTTTGGCGTCGCCTCCACGTTCTCTGTTCCTCTTTCAAAATGAATGTGCTGTTGATGTCTTCTAAAACAGACTCAATGGCAGCATCTACACATCTCAGCTCGCCAGCGGCAGGCATGTTGGTTGAAAACGAATTCAACCCAAGGGCACTTTGATGACGTGGTTGATTACGTTACCGTTGATCATCTGTCCATCATCGTAAATAGCCCGCCCTGACAATCTGATTGGCCCGGTCGGGCATAATTTCTCCCCAACGGAGCGACTCCAAATGTTGTGGGCGGGGCTAAGTTCGTCTGGCATCCAGGCTAAGTATTTATGACTCAAAGGACAAAAACTTTTGCACAATTCTGTTTATAAAAGTAGGCTTTTAAGAATAATAAAAAAACTAAGAAACGAACAAAAGACAAAAAGAAGACAAGGAAACATAACAAAGAATGAAAGACAGAAAGAAAAACAGGACAAGGTCTTTTAGGTGACCTCTGACCTCCAAAGTGCTGCTGACTCGGTGCATGTAGAGCGCCTCCTGCTGGATGTAGTTGGAGTAGCAGCGGTCCGGCATGTGACCGGACTGCAGCTTAGCAAGAAAGGAGGACGAGCGGAGAATCTCCTCCGGCAACACGCCGCTGCGACTCAACATGACGTCAAACAAACTGACACCGGGGACGATGCCTGGAGGAGACAGAAAAAATTCAGCCCCACCATCTGGTCACAGTTTTAATGTGAGGACCTAGAACATTCACATTTACAAACTAGAAGTACCACGTAGTCCTTCATCATCCACTGCATTTCCATCTACCTCCATTTTCAAATCACATTCAAAAGGCTGAAAACCAGTTTTGTGAGGCCACCCTGAATTGAAACTACTAAAACCAGGTGTGACTCTCACCTGACTTGACCTGCTTCGGTCTGATGGGCGAGTCGACAGAACTGGAGAAAAACAAAATCAGGATTACAAACAATAAACAATAATGCCCACACGTGAAAGTGAGTTGACTCAGTGTTCACACGACCTAAACTTTCTTATTTTCATGCATTTGCACGCCGGAGCCACCTGGAGGGGTAAAAAGTCCTTGTGTTCAGTCCGAGAATCACTTTAAGTTAAATATGTGAAAAAAGCAGCTCACCTGACTTGGGTGGAGCAGATGTAGAATCTGAGTTCTCCACAGGGGGCGCTGTGCAGGTCTCCACCTAAACACAAATGCCAGCAACTGTTTGTTGATGCCTGAAGCCTGAAACATGCTTCTGCGTTTTCACGGGCCCGTAAGCGCAAGAGCCCTTCCGGGTCCCTTACGTGCTTATGTATCCCTCCTTACGTGCTGACGGGTGTCGACCCCCTTTTCTAAAATTTACGGCAAAGCTCCGCAAGCTCACTCAGTCCGCAAGGATGTGATTGGTCTGCTCTACATCCCTTCTGGAGCTGCATTTCCGGTTTCATGCCCCATAATACCGGCAGAAATCACGGAAGATTTAGAAGCAACGAATATGGACCAAACAGAAGAGCACTTGGCAGAAGAGATCCGATAGTATGATCACTTGTATAACCTGTCACTGACTGGCGGATTTGACCGCCAGAAAAAGGCTACGAGGAGCCGCAGCGGCTATGTAAATAAACAATCGACGAAGAAGAAAGAAGGCGTCTCTAAGGTCGTCTTCGACAAAAAGCATTACTCCGCCTAGTGTTCTGGCGCGGAATGGCTTTTAAGACGCGCAACGGTTGGGGAAGCATGAATGAAAACGAGTCTTGCGCCACAGCGGCGTGAAAAGACGCAGACGCAGTCGCAGAAGCATGTTTCAGGCTTTAGTAGAACCGCCCCTATATTTGGTTAGCAGTCATTGGCTAAAATATTTTTTATCTGTCCCAAATTTTAAGTTTTATAGATTGTGGATTATTTAACAGTTATGATAAATTTGTATCTTGTTATTGATCATTATATTATTATGAAATAACTTTTATATTGTACTCAAGTCAATTATAGATATTATTAGATTACACATTTCACAATGATGCTACCTGCTGGTTTTATGGGAGAAAATATTAATATTTAATTTGTTACTTTTTGGATCCATTTCCAGGCAAACTCCGCCCTCCGTCATCTTCCCTGTCATCTGATTGGTCCAGCCGCTGATCCTGAAGGGGGCGCCTTCGCTCCAGAACCACGAGTTATCCTCCAAAGAGAGAAACAAGACGACTCAGGAGGATGTTTGTGATTTAAAGTCACGTCTTTTAAAGTAACGGGGGCTTGCACAAACACTACACAATTGACAACAAACTCTTGAAACTACACACACACCTGTTGTACACTAAATCCGCCCAACCAGACATGAGTGCTCGTGTTCGCTAACTTGAGTAGAAACTGCTTCTCCTCTGGTGTGTGAAGCGACACAAGGTGACCACCTGTCTGAGAGCATAAAGACTAACACAGACACACACACGCACTGTAAACCTTACAGTAGTTGAAACACGTTGAGAATAAAACATGTGACATCGTGTTTACGTTAGCACTGCTCCAGGAGCTCCACACAGGGAAGAAGGCGAAGCATCTCTGCCCGAACAGGAGCCATTGAGGTGGGCATGGAGAGACTGGATCCTCCCCTGCTGACACGACAAATCAAAAAACTCATTGGGAGACGATCAGGTGACAAACTGCTTCACTGCTTTGTTCCCCAACTGCCTGCACGTACAGCACTGAGGTGTGTTTACTGTTTAACCTTCTGTCCATCTGTTTTTTTAATCAGCTTTTCATGAATTGAATGATCGCGTCATTAAAAACCTGTTGAGTGAGAGTCCACATTTCAAACCTGCAGAGAAGGATTCAGTCAGGAGGACGGGGAAGAGGAGTAGAGCCAACACACAAACCATGGATAGTCTGAAACAAACACACACACAACACACACACACACACCACAAATACAGTGATAAGAAAAACTTGTCATGTTCAGATTATAACACAGATCAAACTGATATGGTTCTTATTAAACTCAGATGAAACAGAGGTTATAATACTTGGCCCTAAACACCTTAGAGATATTTTCTAAAGACATAGCTGCACTAGACGACATTGCCCCTTGCTTCCACTGAAACAGTCAGGAACTTGGGAGTGATCTTCCGTCCTGACTTTAATTTTGCCTTTGACCTTTAATTCTCTCTCAAAACAAACTTCTAGGACCGCCTTTTTCCACTTGCGCAATATCTCAAAAATCAGACACGCCTTTGTTACATCGAGACTGGACTATTGTGATTCATTATTATCAGGCTCCATCAGTAAGTCGTTAAAGACTCCTCAGCTTGTCCACAAGACCACAGCACGTCTCCTGACGAGAACCAAGAGAAGAGAGCACATTTCTCCAGGATTACCATCGCTACACTGGCTTCCAGTTACATCTAAAATAGAATTTAAAATTCTCCCCCTCACATTCAAGGCCCTTTATAATATGGCGCCATTTTACCTTAAAGAGCTGTTAGTGCCTAATCAACCCTCTAGAGCACTCCGCTCCCAGAATTCGGGCTGTTGTCCCCAAAGTCTCTAAAAGAAAGTTTCAGCCATCAAGCCCCTCTCCTGTGGAATCATCCCCCACTTTCAGTTCGGGAAGCAGACACCATCTGTACGTTTAAGAGTAGGCTTAAAACCTTCCTTTTTCACAAAGCTTATCCAGGCTTGTCTGAGACCTGCTCTTAGCTATGGTGCTATAGGTCTAGAAGGTCGAAAACATCATCTGGCGGTATGCAATAATTAGTGCGGCAGAACGTTGCTTGTCCTTTGTTCTAAAATAGGAAGCGTTTAGTTTAAAAAGGCATAGAGGTATTGATGTCTTATAAACTGAGAGGGCCACATGGTTTTCATAGTACTGCCATACAAACCAGTAGCCAGTCAGATTTACCTTGAGCCTCAGTGTACCCTCAAGTTCAGCCTGTATCATTGTATCACTGATGGTGCAAAGGGAAGTTTTGACACATGACACACGGAGCTTCTCTTTCCAGCTTCTCCTTCCTTTTCTCCATCCTTATCAAATCAAAATAATTCATATCTCATCAGTACATGTTACTGACTTGACCCCTTCCCCGGAGTCCCTCTGCCTTATCGCCCGCAGATCCAGGGCCGCAGCTGTGGCCACATCACCATGGATTACGATGACATCTATTGCACTTCTGTCCGTCCTGGGAGAGGGATGTGTCTCTCTGAGGTTTCTACATTATTTTAACCCTGTTAAAATGTTTTTTAGTAGTTTTTCCTTTCCCTTGTTGAGGGTTAATGACAAAGGATGTCTCACCATGTTAAAGCCCTATGAGACTAATTGTGATTTGTGAATATGGGCTATACAAATACAATTTGATTGATAACACAGAGCAGGCTGGAAAAGTATGTGAAAAATGAAAATGAACCTGTCCTTCATGTTTGAGCTGCCTCAACAGAGATTTAAGACAAATTATTTAACTTTCTTCTGATTATTTGTGTTGTTTCTTTGGTCCCTTTTTTTTATTCCCAGGATCTTTGTAAAATTAATTTAATTAGGTGGACTCTCATCATATTATTCAGCCTATATTATATTATATAAACATGTGGTTTACCTGCTATGACGTCAGAGTATCTTCAATGAAAAGAAAATACAGCGGTTTTCGTCCACGTCCTCAGGTCGGTGTGGAGCAGCAGCAGCTTGTTGATGTTTCACCAGGTCTCGGTCTCATCTGAGCTCCGTGCGAGTCACTGATCCTGGTTCACTTGTGGTGTCCACCAAGGAGATGTAAACAGGGCAGGACGGCCTCCCATTAGCCTGCTGGGCGAGGTCACAGATGCAGAGCTCAGGTTTCAGTAACCATTACATGATGTCACCTGATCAAGACCTTACAGCCAACCAAGGCCGGCCCTAGCAAATTTGGCGCTCTAGGCAAGCTTCACTCCTGCCCCCCCCCCCCCCCCCCCCCCCCCAAAAGTAACTTCGAGTAACTTCGTCGAAGTTACTTGGACACTGCTAGCATGTTCTGACAACACCAAGGAGGTACGTACCTCGATTAATGCCTCATTAGAATACAGCATGAATGCAGCAGCAATAACAACACGGAGCCTTCAGTTCCTCATCCAGACTGCATCTTATTCAAATTACACACAATTTCAAGTACAAGTATTTCTCTGAGTGAAACTGCATTTTAAGTGCATAAAAACATACATTCAATTATTATGGTGTCTATTTCCTCCAAACATCTTAATATACATTATCACTCATAAAGAAATATAAACATTTACAATATAGACCTATTGAACAAAAGCTTATAACTGGTCTTTATAAGGCACAATAACAATACATGACTTAATTACAGAGTCTGTGTGTGTCGGAGCTGAACTACACACTGTAAAGTAAACAATATACTATCGCGATCCGCCTGCAAGACGACGTGCAGGTAAAATAAACACCTATACAGGCGAATGTAGCCCCGCCCACCTAGTTCGCGAGTGTCTCCCCTCACTGTCCAGCGGAGTTTCTAAGTTATTACCAGTCTAAGTAGAAAATCAAAACAACATCAACACGTTTCAATGACACCCGTGGTGATCAAGCGAGGCTTTAGGAGCTAACGTAGGTGACTCTCACCCACTACTAACCTGTAGAATACAGGATGGAAGCAGCAGCAGTAAAGACACGGAGCATTCAGTTCTTCATCCAGACTGCACCTGACAGTGCAGGGTTCAACTGGTCCAGTGCCAAACGTTCCACTTGAGTGCTGCGGTCATTCACTGATTTCTCTAATGAAACTACTTAAATTACTTGGGCCATACCCCATATAGAAGGGGGCGCAAAAAACTCTGCCCAGCAAAAAAAAAAAAATATATATTTTGTCTTATTTTATTTTTTTGCTCGGCGCAGTTTTTGGCGCCCCCCTCTGAGTGGCGCCCTAGGCAATCGCCTATGTCGCCTGTAGGAAAGGCCGGCCCTGCAGCCAACCCATTTAATATTTAATATTCTTAAGGTTTCTTCTTTTAACTCGTGGTTATGATTGGTTTATAATGAGTCAAACTTTTTTTCCGCAGATTATGCCCTGAACCCCCCCCCCCTCCCTTACAATTGTTTAGATGACATACTTACTGATGTCTATCAGTGTGTTTGATTTGGTGCAGCTTGATAGAACTTAAGGTGTGCGGGGGGGGGGGGGGGGGGATCCTGGAGGGAGACGGCTACAGCTGGTCTACATCCTGTTAGTGTGTGTTTGTGTGTGTGTGTCAGTGTGTGAGTGTGTAGTCTTCTTAATCTCAAAGACCCCCCCCCCATGAGAAAAGAGGAGGCAGACTTTCCCCTCTGGAGTCTTCAGTGAACTATACAGTTTGAATAATCGTTAAAGAACGTCATTTAAACATCAACGAGCATGTTCATGAACACATGTTCAAACCCTAAATAACCTTATTGAAACATGATGGAGAGACAAGTGGAAATCTAGAAAATCTGAATTTGCAGCAACACGTCCAAAACAATGGGCTAAAACTTTTTATTTGTGAATATAATGTTTTTAAGTTTCATTTCTTACATTTGTTAAAACTTGTGGTCCTGGAGGAATATTTTCCGCAACCTGGCAACCTCAAACCTTTGAAGCATCCATAAATAATCCATTAATTATTGATAAAGCTGTTTTCTTACAGCCCGTGTTGAACTTATTTGTGATAGTGGACTTAGGGATGCGACCCCCCTCCCTCCACATCCTGGACCCAAACTGTCAGCCCCCCCCCCCTCACACACACACACACTCCCTCACAAGCTTCAAACCAACTTTAATTTCACCCTCACTGATCTCTGCTGGGATTCAGGGGTTGAAGCAAAGCTCAACCACACAAAAACTGAACTGCAGGACTGTAAAGACTGAAAAAGAGGAAGAGAAAGAGATTCTCTGGACGTCCTGACGGTCGCTGCTCCACGAGGTAGGGATGCTCACGGATAGATTTATCCGCACTCTCATCTGTTCCTGTGTAATATATCAGAATATATATATATATTATAATTATTAACAGACGTCTGATCATTGAGGATGTTCTGACTGCACAAGACAGCAGCAAGTGTCGTTAACTACGAGACAGGATTTAAAACAGCTTTTAATCTACTTATGTCGTTTACACAAATATATTCTTCGTCCCCTAAATTACAGACAAAGGACCAAACGTTTTCTGGAATATTTGAATTGTTATCAGTTAATCTTCTGTCAGGCGTGTTGGTTTATCCTAATTATGAGAAGATGAGCCGAACTCTGTTTGTTCAATCAAGTATTTATTTAGAAAGCAATGAAAGGTAACAATCAGCAAAGCAATGGGCATCCGACAAGTCGCATCAGAACACGAGACCCATCAGAACGCATCAAACAGCCGGCGCCTGTCTATTTCATAACAGTAGATCTTGGTTCTTCCTCCTCGAAAGTGCGCAGGCGTAGGCCATCCTCTTGGTATTGGAATAAGGAAGTGACAAGGAGCCACTCCCAAGGCCTTGACACATTTGATGGCATGTGGGCCAATGGTGTTTACAATTGGAGAAAAGATTATTGTGTTCTTGCTATATCAAAACAATATTCTGTTTGTACAGACATTCAAAACAATTTAACCAAAACAACGAAACACATTCTGGCGCTAACACATTCTAATTTCAAGATTAAACACTTGGAAGGAAAAGGTTATTTATTAATCATTTGTATAGAAGGCATTATACCTGGCTCAAACTGCTTCTATCTTTATTCATTTAGAGTTCAGTCAGACAGAGACTATAGGTTAAATATTGAAATCCTAAAACTTCCCTTTGTATTTGATTTGAATGTACACCACCGTGACAGTCAATACACCGGGGTTTAAAGTCAAATATTTGAATAACTCACATACAGAATGAAAACAATGACTGTTGACTTGACAGGCTGCAACCTGTCTGGTATATGTGCATGTGCAGGGTCATGCAAACACAATGTGCTGCACTGAAGACAGGGACTGGATCAAGTCCTGGATTTATAATCCTTCCTTAGAAGAGATCTGTGCATAATTGAAAATAAAAAATATATGTATAATAATTTGTATTTGTCTGCAGAGATGCCGTCTACCCTCCTCTGTTTGGGGGTGGGTGTGGTCTTATTCTCGCTGGCTCCACCCACCCTGTCGTTTTCCCGCGGGTCCAGCCGCACCTCTTGTCAAGAGATGATTCCAGGTCACATTCGTGCTCAACCACAGGACCTGTTCCACAGCTTCGTCACCCTGCGCACGTCAGCCTCCTCCTACCTGCCTGGACAATTAATCACAGGTAGTAATAAACAATTTTTTTTAAACCTAGCTCCTCCTCTCACTTTGATTAATATCTACTAACTTCCTCTAATTTATTGTCCGTTAACTCACAAATTAACACATTAAATTACTAAGTGCTGTCTGTGGTCCAATGTACTCATACATTAACTTTTAAGCCAACCTGATCCATAGACTGTGAATAAATATGGATGTCAAGACGGCTTCCAAAAGTGAAGCCAAATCATCTTATTGCCCCCTGGTGGCTGGCTACAGTATAGGTCATGCTGCATGTTCAGCACCTTAAACCCTTTTATCCCCTGGGCTCCTCATTTAACAGTAAATTGTAACAACACAACAACAACAACAACTTGTTTGATATCTCTTCGTTGTGTTTGTTCATATCCATACTCAGTAACTGTCCGAAGCTCTCGGGACTTCATGGGTTTCCTGCTCCAGGCCCGGAGCGTGGAGGGGTCCGGGGGCAGAGCTGGAGCTGGACCTGGAGTCGGGGTCCGGGCCAGAAGTGGAGTCGGAACAGGCGTCAGGTCCACAGGAGCCGGCCCGGTGGTGATGGGTGGCTCCTGGACGCTCACTCCTCCAGGAACTCACACCCTGCGCTGCCTCTCTGACGGCGACACCCTCACCCACTCTGATAAACAGCTGAAGAGAAACCTTTCGTTTGTGTGGAGAGCTCCTGATGCCCCCATGGGTGACATACGCTTCTAGTAAGTGTAGACTACAAATATCTGTGAAAGGAAATTTACAGAAACGTCTTCAGAATCCAAAGTCTAACGTCAATGAGTGATTATATATCTCCATAGCTTTTTCCACAATTATATAATTTGTATTTAACAACACTCAAAACTCTGTCATTCCAGCATCACAGTGGTGCAGTCGTACTTTGTATATTGGGCAGGTATTGAGTCTGCAGTGGTGCATGATGGGAGTCGCAGATCTGTGAGTGGGAGCAAAACCACAAAGCTTGATGGAGAAATTTCTGCACTGCAGGAATATGAAGTTGCTGCCCTGCCAGGTACGCAAACCTGTGTCATGATTGAAGTTGGCTTCTTCCTGTAGTCGTATCTACACCTCAATGACACTGATTCTTTCCCTTTCGCCTCTCTTGCCTCTCAGCTCTCAGAGTCTACAGCGCATCAAACACACCAACAAACCAGACAGCCAACCCTGCTACTACAACAGGACACATTCTACCAGGAAGCACTGGAACCCAACGCTACAGGTCCCTGGAACCAGTCACCCGTCCCAGCCTTGGCAGAGACCACCTGAACAACCAGGCGGGAAATGACAGGAACAGCCCACAGACTTCAGGAACTCTTCAAAACGCTTCCAGTGGCAGTGAGATCCCAGGATTCCTCACTGGTGTGACAGGAGAAGCAGGCAGTGACACAGGAACCTTTGTTGCTCATACTGAGGAACCCAAACTCTCTCCTTTCCTGTCCAAACACTTTCCAACATCCCCAATCCCCCCAGCCGAGAAGGCTGCAGAAACCCGATCTACTACCCCTGTGTTACCAGACATTACTGTTCAAACCTTGACCAGCCCTCAGTCCCTTTCTTCCTTCCCTCTTCTAAATGATGTTGATATGGAAACAAAAGAGGCAAAGACAGAGTTACAGGATCCAAAACTGTCCACTGGGACAAAAAGGGTAAATACCCAAACCACTGCATATACACCTTCAACCAATCACAGCTTCAGCAGTCCTAATTCCCCAAGAGTCAGTACCCACAATCCAAGAGAACCAATCCAGGATTATACTAATACAGTGAAGTTCAAGACCCAGAGTACTTCCTTTAAGCCAAAGAGAACCAACCTGACTGAATCCCAAACTAGTCTAATTAAAGATGAAAATGAAAGCAGGTCACCATCCCAGACCCAGGATTCTCATTTGAAATCTTCCTTCTATCTTCAAACCTCTTCATCCAAGTCTGTCCTTCCGGTTCAAACCTCCCCATCCAAATCCCTTCCCCAGTCCCACACCATTTCAACCCCATCTCAGGCCCAACCTACCAAACTCTACAAGCCTGTGAGTGATATAACCAGACCTCAGGCTGAAACCAGTCCATTTTACCTTAAGCTTCCAACATCTGCCCCTCTGAGGAACTTTACCAAAGCCCTGTCCCAAACTATCCCCACTCAAACTCCCCGGACAGACCAATCCCAATGGGACACACCACCTGAGGCTCCGAGTGTCTCTCCCATACCACAGCCCCATTCCCAAACTGGTGCACTCCCGGACTTCACCTTTGAATTGAAGCAAACTCAACCCTCAGTAACTCCTACATCTTTGAACTCTCTACTTTTCACATCAAGGTTTTACCCAATCTTTGCTTCAAATCAGGGAAACGATGTCACAAATCATCGGCCTCAAGCAAATATCCAAACCACAACCCTTAATTTTGCTTTCCCCTCAACCACTCCTTCACCTAATTCTTCCGGGTCTACCCTGCGATCTTCAGCCTCGTCTTCCTCTCCTAGTTTGTCTCCATCGACTCTCATCAATCCTAGATCTCCCACTCCTCTTTCTCCCTCTAGAAGTTCCACCGAGGTAACGGTACATCCATCTTTAAGATCAACATTGTTCACCCATTCCTCATCCTCCTCTTTAAAAAAACAACCCAAAACCGCTCCTGCACAATCTGCTCCTCCTTCTCCTTCCCCAATTTCTGTTCCTCCTCATTTCCCAGCTGTCCAGCCTTCCCCTACTTATCCTCTAACGTACTCTTCCGACCACCCATCACCAGCTCCCCTGTTTCCCCCAGTCCCCTCAACTAATCCTCCCTCGTCTCCCTTTACCTCTTCGCAGTTGAACACAGATTTGACCTTTTCCTCATCCTCTTCTTCCCCCATCTCATCAGCCCTCCCCTCCACTGACTCATCCACCTCCTCCATTTCCTCTACTTCATCTTCACCTCCTCCTCTGACTGGAATATCATCTTCCTTCTCACTGGGTCCCTCGTTTTCTACGACCTCCCAGTCTACCTCTCCTCACCCCGGACCTTCTCCAGCTCCCCTTCGCTCTCTCTACAACCCCCCCACCTCCTCTCCTTCCCCTGTGCCCTCCCAGAAGCTGACCATGGGCCAGAGTTTGCTGATCCAGCATCACATTGCCCCATTAGATCCTCAGCCCGACCTCACCCCAGCCACACAGAGAACACTGGTTCATCCGAATCCCGAACCTCATCCAAACCTTGATCCAAACTTTAAACTAAACCTGGGCTACGAGTTGAAAACACACCTTCCCAAAACTGATACTAAACCAAAAGGTCCTCCCAATCCCCCTGGAACTCCAGACAAAGACGGGAAGTATCCAAACATCATCCCCAGGCACAGTGCATGGGAGCTGGGCATGCTGCTGGGCTGCTCAGCGGGCTTAGGCATGGTGCTGGTGGTTGGGGTGAGGTACATGTACCGGCAGGCCTGTGGTAAACGGACAGCGGTGACGCTGAACGACAGGGAGAGAGAGTATGAGCGAGGAGAGAGAGGAGAGAGAGGAGAGAGAGGCCTGATCCACGTCCAGGAGTGTGGGGACTTGGTCCGAGTCCGAAGAATCAGAGAGAACAGTTTTGTGCTTCTGGCAGAGTACGATATACTGACAGCACCTGGAGACTGACATACAGGAAACATGTAATAATATATGAACAAATGGACAGAGAGGATATCAAAATACGTCTCAAGGTCAGAGCGGCTGTGAGGGCAGAAGTAACAACAACTGAAAAACACAAACATCCCACAATGCCTTGGTTGTAGGTAGCTAGTTAACCCATAAGGACTTTTAAATCAAACTCAAATTACACTATGCTATTTTAACAGGATTACAAATCATGAACATAAATATTAACATTAATACTTTTACACTTTCTAAAAATGATTATAAACATTATTATTGCAGCCTCGAGCATTCCTGCAGGTTATTAAGTGTTTTAATCTTGTTGTCATGTATGAACAAACTCTCTTCAGTCCTCCTTGACAACTTTTGGTGAAACTGGAATAAAATGTTCCTGCCACCAGCATGTTTAGAGAACTAGTATTTTTTTTTTTGGTATCGTAGACACGAGGATGACATACACCATATGGTGGACACTTTTCTTACATAGAAAATGTATAGTTTTTAACCAGATACACAGTAGATGTATATGATTGCATAACTGGAGAACTTGTTTGTATAAATCCCAGTTTCCTGTGCTGATTTAGCAGGAGACATTATTAAAGCTTTAAACTTATCATGTCTTTTGGATGCACTTAATAATAAAGTATTTTTCCACTGTCACGTGTATTGTCCTGGGTGTCACTGCTGTGCTTAGTCATATACAATCTAAAGGGTCTGATTGTGTGATCTGGAGAGCACAAGGCCTCCAGGGTCTGCTGGAGAGGCTTATTTTAGCCGTGCTTCTTCAAATGACGAGACAGAAGGACCATCTGTCAAACACAAACTGGGTCAGTGGATTTAATGAGCTGCCAATACTTCCTTGGGAGTCTCAGTGTTCTTCCCCCGATCAGACAGCAAAATGTAAGAAACACATATCTGGTCCATTTAAAAGAGATATTAGCACAATATATCATAGAATATAAAGTTTTTATTTCCTTATAATTAATTTACCCACACATATCAAACTAACCATCTTCAGAAATCGTAAAATAAACAGCTGGAAAATGAATTGCACTTTAAACTGACAACTGTAAACGGTGACTGGACACATCCGAATCAAGTCCAGTACAATGACAATTGTGCTGTAGAGTCGGTTTTATGAAGAAACTCTGGAGAATTTTGTTAGCGATGCGAAAACATCTCTACCAACAAGGCTGGAAACAGCCTAGACCGAGGCTGTACCACCACTTGTGTGTGTCAGTGATAGTTGTGTTACATTAAGGTCCAGAAACAGACTTGTTTCCCATGAGCACCAAGTTACCAAGGACACACAGCTCTGATTGGTGGTTACCCTGCCGGATGGGTGGTTCTCGTTAAAGACTGTGTTCCCCACCTCTGAAACTTCGCATACTTTTCATATTCTTCCTGCTTCTCTAACATTCATCTCTTTAAAATGGATTTTAAGTTTTCAGTTGACGGAATAAACAAAAGGAAAAATTATATCAGTAAGTCTACATCACCATATGAGACTTAGAACAGAGCATCGTCTACCTACAGATTCATTCATAGACCCACCAAGACAAAATGAAATGAATGTGAGCAGCAACACTTCGTTCGGAAGGAGAGCACGGTTCCATCTACATAAACACATATGTAGAGTCAACTGTGTGGTTCCACTGGATTTCAAAATGAGATCCTGCTTGGCCCAAATCAGACGTGTACGTCAAATAACGTAGGAGAGAACAAATATACGTACAGTTTAAGTACATTTGTGAATAATGTAAAAAAAAAAAAAAGAGGAAACCTAAGAATGCGTATAGATCCGGGAAGAACGATGGTATTTTGGTTGTTAAATTAGATTCACGACAACAGTGTGCATGTCGTACCTTCGTTATTTGGATTGATCATTCATTCAACATTATTCCTTCACCACAGGGCCGCTCCTTCCTCAACAAATACAAGCTTATTTCTGAAGGTGTTAAACAATCAAAACAAGCTGTCAATATTCCACCGTACATTTAAAGTCGGATCATCCAGCATTAGTTTTATTATATCGATAAGTTAAGTGCGGGATTCATTCACATTTGTAGAAAAATGTAGAAAATAGCAAGAAAACTAAACCAAAAAAATCAATGGTCCCAGTAACTCCACCCGTCATGTCCCAGTTTTTCATAACAAACCCTCTTTGTTAAAAAAAAAACCCAAACAGGAATCTTTTGGGTTATTCCATACAAAAATAAATCATGTACTTTAGCTTCTTTTAAATATAAAAGTTGGAAATACAAGAGTCTTTCATTCACGTAGAAACTGAGAAAATCAAGGCAACTCGTCTCCTTCGCCACGCTGAGGTCTCTGTTGATTGGTTGTTATAAAGGCACACATGACTCCGCCACAGTCCACTTTGTATCGCAGTGCAAACACCATAAAAACACTGATTTCCTCTCCGTCAGATGGGCTGGAGCGGCGGCTGCATCTTCACCACCTGAACAGAGAAGTACTGAGTGTCAGAGAGTGAGATCTTCAGCTCGAGAGTAGAAAGTAAGAGAATCGAGTGAAGAGCAAGATCAGTGAATCTCCAACCGTCACCAGGGGCAGTATAAATTGATTAGAGATTTTGATTCAAAGTCACAAAACAAAAGGTTCTTAGGTCATTTCCTTTCAGGCTCAGAGAGAAGATTGCGTCAGAAGCTGAACTCTAGTTGCAGCAACTTCGGACACAGTAGAACCACAGAGGGGGGGGGGGGGGGGTAGCCCTTTAAACATCACCATTAAAACCACCACCATTCACCCCATTCAACCCATCTGGGGCTTGATTCAAGTGAAGCTGGGGGATTTGCAGCAGTGAGTCCAGCAGCAGATGTTTTTTCCTGCCAGTAGGGGGAGCTGTTTCACTCAGATCGCATTAGAACAGATTTTAAACTGACATTAGAAGAACCCACATGAAGCTGCTGGACGCACCGTCACAGAATCCCTACAGACATTACTCCATAACTAAATCAGTTGGTTCAAGTCAGCTCTCTACTCACAGGACAGCAGTGTTGGAACGCGGCCCTATCGCAACAACAGACTAGACTGCAGGAGAGGAGAAAAGGTGACCAGGTGAGTTTTGGAATGCAGCCCGCGGCCCGTTAACTGGTGGGATTAGGAGCTCTGAACCAGAGCACTGAGGTGTCGGCAGGGATCGGCGCGTACCTTCTGCTGCGTGGTCATCCAGCTGCGGATGGTCGGCACGAGGACGGAGCCGAGCAGGATCTGAGCCGGGTGGTAGATCAGCAGGGGAACCGAGATCAGGGAGAGGTGCTCGTAGCCCTCGAACACGATCTTCAGCATGGGGATACCTGGACACGGATCAAACACAAGATGATATTAAACATCTGGATCATAGACGGCTCCCAACGGTGAAGCCAAATCATCTGGATCGCCCCTGGTGACTGGCTACAGTATAACACACAAACCCTGCCTCCTCCATGTTAGCAGATGGGACATGGACCGAAGTACAAAAAGTCAAAGCAGACAGATTAAAGTTAGTCAAAGATGGTTTATGTCTTATAATAACACTGATGTTTGTTCATGTTTTTTATCACTGTGGTTTTATTTAGTTATTTGATGATATTAAAACAGGAGGATTGACTGTGTGTGTGTGTGTGTGTGTCTGTGTGTTGTGTGTTTACCCAGGGTTAATGACTTGTGTGTGGAGCAGAAGATGATAGCGACAGTGTCTGCAGGACTGAATCCTGAACCCGCCCTGAAAAGAAACAAACACCAGTCAGATTATTATTCACACCCTCCATCCTTACAGTGGTAGTTTCCTTCAATCACTCATTTTCTCTGAGGAAAAAGAGTGAGGAGAAAAACAGAAGGAGGACTGAAAACAGAGGAGGAGACTCACCTAGTAGAAAAGGTGAACGTGAGCAGCATGAAGCTGAGCTGGATGGAGAAAACTGTGGGGAGCAAGAAAAATATTTTGACGTGTCAATAGGTGGTTGCATGATATCTGTGAATACATTTTAAATTAAACCATTTTTTTCTGTCGTCCACTGACATCATCAGTCCCACAGAGATCAGGGAACATGTTAAAGGAAGAGCTTTTTGTTTATTTAGCTTTGTTTAAAGTTTCAAGACAAGTGGATGGTGTGAACATCCTCACAGGCTGATGGTCTGTCACCCCCTGGTGGCTACAACTGGAGCATGCTAGACAAGTTTTTTCTGCCTTAAGTAAATTGTGTAGAGACGGTGACAGGGTTTTATTATGTGTAAAGTTATCTCCTCAACACCTCCAGACCGACAATCTGAAAACATAATTACACAGCCTCTGCCTAGAGAAACCTGTTCATTAGAGAGCGAGTTATCTTTCTTATTTTATCTTGGACTGATAAAACATAGTAAATAAAAATCTAATGAAGCTGCATATTATTTTATTTTGCTAGATCATTTCAATCTTGAATATCTCCTAAACATTTCCAGCTTTGTCAACATGTTTTGGCCTGTGGAGCCGTGCTGTGAGTGGCAGGCGCTGGTACTGACTGATGAGGACGACCAGTAGCAGACTGGTGGGGTCCAGCTCGATGTTGGGGTTACTGAACGTGTCACAGAACGTGGTGTAGATGATCATGAGGAGGACGGCGCTGCTGATAGCGCCGAACGGAGGCTTCTTCCTCTCCAGAAACTCCCTGAGGAACCTTCGACACACCTGAACACACACACACACACACCAGAGAGACGTTCAGGCCGAGACCAACACTGTAAAACCAACTACGACACACCACACACTGACACACAAACTCATACCTGACCCAGGATCAGCGGCACCACGACCGTCATGAAGAGCTGAGAGAAAATGGAGGAGAAGGGAACGGACGATGAGGAGCCAAGCTGCAGGAGGAGGAAGAGGAGAAGAACCATGAAAGAGATGTTACAACACAATCACACGGAAGGAATGACATCATCACAAGTCTTTCACAGATGTATCAGTGTTTGTTTGCTGATATGATAAATTGAAAATACTCTAAAATAGGTAGGTTTATTTTCTTGATTCTAGTTTAACGTTTTTGGTTGTTAAAGTTTAAAACATCAAACCTTAAATTAGATTTCTTTGTCATAAAGAAGTCTGAGAATCACCAACAACTTTTATAAATATATAGCTTCCTTTCTGGAGGAAGAGGAGACTCGACCTTCATCTTTCTTCACAGTGTGTTTTTGTTTTTCCACATGTCGGACTTACAAAGATCAGCAGCAGCACCGGAGTCACGACGATTCCCTGCAGAACCAAACCACACAGTTACATCCTGAACCAACGTTCATTCATAAATCACAGAGTCCGACCCTGAGAGCATCTCACCAGGAAGCTCCCGAACGCTGAGTTGAAGATGGCGGCCGCCTGGAGACACACACACAGACACACACACACACACACAATCAGTTACTAAGTCAACACGCCGCTCATTGCTCTTCAGCATCACACCATCCTTCAAACACTGGAGGACAATAACCAGCGAACATGTGAGCGGTGTTACCTCGTTGCCTCCGACCGCCTTGGTGAGGATAACGGCTGACGACACCGGGGGGGGCATGCAGCTCACCGTCTGTAACCTAGGCAACCACGACAGCATGATGAAGAGGAGGACGAGGAGCACGGAAAAAAGAGAAAGGCGAGGAACAATCATTAACCCCCCCCGTAGTTCAAAAGGTCAAAGGTCAGACACATTTAGAACGATGTGATCACATTAGAAAACGTGATCATAGAGAGTTAACCTCCCCTTGCAGTAGGAGCTTTTCAAAATAAAATGCAGTTTACACATAACTTTTTAATCATCAGGTTGTTCCTCCTGCCTAATTATCAGTTTGATTTCAAAGAGCCCCCCTCTCTCTCTCTCCCTCTCTCTCCCTCTCTCCCTCTCTCCCTCCGTGTGTGTGAGTAAATAACTCGCCCCGCAGGTACAGTGAGGGAGGGAACGTGAACAAAGGGTGGAATTCACAGACCCACTCTTCCTACCCTCTGAGCAGCCATTGGTCGATGGAGGTGAGCCCCAGCACTCGGAGCAGCAGCCACATAGCCAGCGGGAAGAAGACCAGCGTGAACGACTGCACGAAGAGGTGGAGGCGAACGTGAAGCAGCGCGCTCGTCAACTCCTGCAGAGACAGAAAAGGAAACACTCATTCAGATTTGTGTTACTCACCAGACACATGAGGGAAGATGGCGAGCTGGTGTCAGTCGCTGTCTCACCTCAGTTTTTAGTGACAGGCCGCTGTTGAAGAAGATGAGTGAGACGGCGACGTAGGCGATGGTGATCTCTGGCTTCAGTGGACCTGAGAGAGAGAGAGAGAGAGAGAGAGAGAGAGAGAGAGAGAGAGAGAGAGAGAGAGAGAGAGAGAGAGAGAGAGAGAGAGAGAGAGAGAGACCAGAAAACAAGTTTCTTTACCACTGTGAACTCCATTTTGACATATTAATAGTAATTTATAATCTTAACACCGAATGGGGATTTCATCAGAATTCAGTTATGTAGATGTAAAGTAGGGCTGAGACAATTTGACTGAACAACAGTTTAGACTGAAGCAGCTGTCTTCTGCAGTTTAAAGCTGCAGTTTCCCCAGTGCACCTGAATGCAGCACACAGACAGTAGCAGAGTTTATCTAATCTGCAGGTCGACATGTGAAGTTGTGAACAATCCACTTATCAGTGTAGGTCACGACCGACATGTTGACTTATCTTTATCAAAGCTTTCCCTCTTCTTTACTTATCAGCAGCAGGTAGCTGGGCCCCTAGGGACCGTGGTGAAGTTAGTTTGAGGTTGGGTTTTTCACTTGGGGACCATGAATACAGATAGAATATACCTGCATTGTTTTAAATAGCTTTTTATAACTTCATGTGATCCACTGACTCCAAACCAGTGCTGAACTATATTATTACCCTTGATGAGCACAGCTGGCGGTTTGGAGTCAGAGCGTCACGTGACATGGAAGCTGTCAGAATCAATTATCTCTAATTGAAGTATTAATGTCCAATGAGCAACGTCCAATCTGACACCAACTTCAGCGCCTCAGGTGAGTCCCACTTGGTTCAACTATGGAACTCAGCCCAGCGAGGGCGCGCACACGGGAGCGCGGAGCAGTGTGTTTACATTAGTGCTGATGAGTGCAACGTGTCACCACACACACACTTTAATAGCGAACTGCCGTTTCGAAATTCCTCTATTTTACAGTCTTCTCCCTTTGACACGAACATTTACGAGTAGGTTGTCATTCATTTTTACATAAACTTCGACAGTAGGATCCAACTTTTAATTCGGCATAACTCACATACACGAGATAACGTGTATTAACCGGGTTGGAGACGAATTCCGCCGCACCCCCTCATGTCCGTGGACAGAGACAGAGTGAAAGTTGTGAGTTTAATTCCAGTAAAACGCGGATTTTAATAATCACTCACCAGCCAATTTATTCAGCGACTGTCCCCGGTTAGTTTAAAGTGTAAAGTTTGTGTTTACTCGATACTTTAACTCTGATCCTGTTGTTTCTAAATAACTGCGGTGGACTTCCTGAGCTCCGCTTGTCAAACTCCGACCCGCTCACCTCCTCTCACGCCGAAGCTGGGCTGCAGTTTGGCGGATAAGATCACCACCACGATCCCGATGATGAACCATTCCTTCCGGACCCTCGCCAGGAGGCCCATGTTTCAGCCCCCGGGCACCAGCCAATCACCCCGGCGTCCCCCGTCACTCCAGCCGGACCCGAGGCTCCGCAGCTCCACAAGCTTCTTCTCCTGCTCCGGAGGATGTTCTGTCAGAAAACACCAGCGGGACATCCGGACCTGCTTCCGGTCACATGGGCCGCAGCTCCACCGTAACGACTGGAGCGGACGCGCCGCAGCGTTTTTATTAATTTACCGTAATGTAGGTAAAAAACAACACAGGTACAAAGTATGTTTTTCTTTCTCTTTTTCTACGAGAAGTTTAATATTTTCTAAAACTGACCTCTTCAGATCAGATTCTAATGTTTAATTATGTTATATTTTATATCTTAAGGGAATCTTTCTTTTTAAATTCTATGTGAACTGTCTGAGTTTCTTGATTAGTATTAGTATTGGTATTATGATGTTTTTTTTATTAGCTTGACAAAATTGTAAAAACAGAATACAATCATAGGACAAAATTAATAGGAGTGTTAATAGTTAAAAACGATCTGATGATAAGGTTGAATAAAAGCAACAGTTTGAAGAACTTTGTCACCCTCGTCATACCTCTTCTGTATTAGTTATTTATTTAACATTTCACAGACAAATGAGATTATATGAAACACATTAAAAGTGAATAATACAAATAATTTATCAAACAGCTTTGTCTGTTTATGTTCTTTTAATGTTAATTTGCAGTACAATGTTCATCTTCGTGTCTTACACTGTTAAAGGAATGAAGGAGAATGTTTTGGTTTAGGTTTTTCTTCACCGGCATCGTTAACAAGCTCCTGACTTCCTCTCATCTCTTGCCAGACCAGCAGCCGTCACTGGGCTGCGGGCGAGGCCGACTTCACGTCAGCACGAGCACAGCCCAGCAACACCTGAGGGGGGGAGAGGGAAGAAGAACAGGTGTGAATGTGTGTGAGGATGTTTGCTGGGAAACGGATGTTGGATAAACCATCTTTATTATCTTTTGTGAAATCTCGCAACAAACAACCGAAGAAAGAAGTGGACGGGTGTGAAACACGATCTCAGGTGAGGAACATGAACCTGGGCTTTCTGCAGCAGATCCACGTTTCCGATGCCACAGGCAACTTCGAAACCCTGGAGGAAGAACTCACAGGCTCTGCTATACTGATGCTATGAGAGAGAGAAAGGACAGATTGAGACAGAGAGACAGACAGAGAGAAAGCATAATGCAAACAATTAAATGTGTGTGTGTGTGCGTGTGTTTTATACAGTGTTGTAGTAGATGTTGCCCAGACACAGGCAGGCGTCTGCCAGGTTGTCCTGCTGTCCAGTGCTACGAGTGATGTCAACCAACTTCTCCAGACAATGGACTGTCTCGTCTGTGTTACCCTCACTGACACACACATACACACACCGACACACACGCACACAAACAAACACACATTTGTACATCCATCATTGTGATAAGAGATACCAACATGACCGAAATCATCTTTGTCAAATATCTATTTAACGTCTACTTTGATGTTTTTTTATATTTTGTCCATGTCCCAAGTGCTAACATGGAGGAGGTTTATAACCTATACTGCAGCCAGCCACCGGGGGGCAAATGAGATGAGTATGTAGAGTACAAGCAGTACAGTAATCAGTCAGATGTAACTGTGAAAATACACTGAGTGAGTCAGTGGGTTCGAGTTTGTGTGTTTGTGTTTGTGTGTGTGTGTTTGTGTGTACCTCTCCATAGACTTGGCCATAGCCTTGTAGGCCTTTCCCAGTCCGTCAGCGTCCTGCATCGTGCCACAAATCTGCATGCAGGTGTTGAGGAACTGGACAACGGTTTTATAACTTAATTACTTAACATTCAGATCCATTTTCAATGATGATGATGATTTTGTGCTCTACATCTTTCATACGGTAATTCAACTTCAGACCTAAACTGAAAATGAAAGCATCTTCAGAACAAGTACAGACACACAGGTACCTTTTTGGCTGTGTTGTGGTCTCCTGTGAGCTGATAGGCCAGTCCCAGTCGATAGGCCGCCTCCCCCTCAAAGTGTTTGTCTTCAGCTAAAACAGACAAAGGAAAGTACACACTAAATGTTTAACTTCCCACAAAGTTAAATTTACTTTTCTTGTGAACACATACACCACCACCTCCTCTCAGTCTATAATTATCGTAGATGTTGTGTGTGTGTGTGTGAGCTTGTTCCAATGCATCCATTAGTCACACCACCTGCTGATGTATTCACTTCCAAACGTTCACACTCACACCTACACTCAGTGGCCATGATGTAGCCCTTGTTGAGCAGCTCCAAGGCTTCGCTGTAGTTTGCAGCGATCAGCTGAGTGGCAGCTAACGTGTCGTAGATCCTCCATAGTGCCTCACAGGCCCGGAGCCTCAGGGGCCGACCGCTCAAGTCCAGCCAGCCTCCGTCCTCCGCCTGTCTGACGCACAGCTCCGCCTGCTGCTTCGCCATCTCCAGCTCTCCTGCAGGAGCGAGACGATCTGAATTACATTTTAGTGTTTCAGCTTAACTTCCACAGTGTGAGTGTGTGTGTGTGTGTGTGTGTGTGTGTGTTTGCCTTGCTGCAGGTAGAGCTCAGCCATGCAGGCCCGGGCCTCAGTGGCTGGTCTTGAGCACCCAGTGTCTGCACAGCTTTGGTAGAAGTGCAAACTCAGCCACTGATCCTCAGGAGCCGAGAAATATCGACCCAGGAACAGACGCTGCTCACACACCACGGACCAGGAACCTACACACACACATTCACACACACACACACACACATAGAGGAAACACGATGTGAAAAATTACATTAAGAAAATCCATAATTTTACAGTATGCCATCTTATTGATGTATAATCATCCATGTAACAGTTAATTTACATCTCACTAAAGGACATTTTGACTTGTTTTCTGCATACATCCTATAAACATGGCTGTAAGTATTCAATTGCAGCATATTTGATCAGTTAATACAATATTTATGTTATCAGGTGGATTTAATTCAATATTTAACATATTCCTTCTTCCAGGGTGTGTCTGTCTTAAACCTGTAATATGTACCTTCGACCACTAGGGGGCTCCCAATCAAAACAATAACAAAAGTTTGAGGAGACAGTGAAGCTGTGTGGGATCATGGGAGTTGTTGTTTTCACCACTATTATCAATGATGCAATTGTGATAAACATTTTGGATAATGTAAGAACACGTAAAACAAACTAGTAAACATATGTGTAGTGGGTTTTAGGCTTTTTAATAAAGAATTGTTAAACATTATATATTAATGTGTAGGTGATGGTACCGGTCCTTTCCGCCTGCTCGGCCCGGCTCAGGTGCAGCTTCACCGTCTCCAGCTTCTCTTGCTGTTCCTCCAGCGGAACATCAAGCTGGAGAGCAGAGCCCGGTTCAGCCGCCCTGCGATCGTGGTCCGACCGCAGCAGAGAGAAGAGCTCAGAGAACGACCTGAGAGAGAGAGAGAGGGAGGAGAGAGCTGCAGCGGAGACAACAACAATTCTCCTCTAGTCTTGATTATCATAACATTATTTATTTGTGCCTTAACCAACAGTGAAACTCCCTCTTGAGTCTAAGTGTGGGTTGATTTACCTGTGGTGACCTTCTTGGAGCATCTGCACACAGATGTTCTGTTTCAGGCTGTTTCTGAACCTGGTTCCAATGTGACGCAGATGAGAACAAACATCAGAGTCAAACATCGATGGAGTCACACTGAAACTTCAACTGAACTCACTGTGAAATTTCTTCTTTGGACGCGACTTGAGCCGATTCCTCCAATACCGACTCCTTCATCCTGCTGACCATAGACTAACACACACACACACACACACACCAGACTTTGAGTAATAAATGTCCCTGCTGTTTGCATGTTATTTCCTGGTAAACAAATAAACACACCTGGGCCGAGCACTTCAGTAGAGCTCATCTTCACCTGTCAATCAAACTAATGGAGACATACACCCTGCAGACACACAATCCGTGTATCTGCAGGGTGTATGTCTCCATTAGTTTGACAAAACCTCACAACTTGTTAATTTGTTGTTAAATTTGCATGTTTTGTTTCTTTCTTTTCTTTCTGATTAATGTAGTTTTGTTACTACTGCAATCAAATAAGAATCAAGGAATCATTGTAAAGACCTAGCTAAAGCCAAGCTAACACCTAGCTAACACCTAGCTAAAGTTAGCAACCGTTTCTATAACTCACCTTATTTTAAACGTAACAGTTTCTTTGTGAGTTTGGTGAAAACAGTTAGAATGCGTATGGTGTTTACCTTTACGTTCAGTTTAAAGTAAAACAAACAACAACAAAAAACTTCACCGCAGCTGAAAACGAAACTTCCGGTGTCCGACAGGCGTCACCGTCACCATGGTACCAGTGCATGGACCGCATTCCAGCACTGAGCACGGGTTCCTGGTTCCTGGTTCCTGGTTCCATTCCAAAACAACTCGACCTGGTTTCTCCTCCTTTAACTGAGATAAATACACCACCAAACCTTATATAGTCTACACTTTGTTAAGTTATTAATAAATACTATAATTGTTCCAACATGATTCAAGGTGCTATCTATTTATTTTTCCCTTTATGTCCACATGTGCTGTATGGAACCAGTCCTCCCTTTTTTATAAGTTTTTTTCTTTCAATTCTACATTCATTATTGTTATTCTAAAGTAGTCTATGTGGAATTTATATAATTTGAACATGGTTCATATTCAATTTTGAAAGTTGCTCCTCACTCACGTCAGTTCACATCTTAAAAAATATATATATTTGTCTTGATTTTTACACCACGAAAAGATCTGAATGTCCAAAACAACCTGAAAATCAATTATTAAATGGAGCCTAGGGAGGAGACCAGATATTTAAATCGTACTCGGGTAATAGAAAATGATTCACAAACATAATATTCAAGCATCTGCAGGAGGAATACGATTTCCTGCCGGTGTAAATCACACGTTCCTCTTCAGATGTTGGAGGAAACCTTTTCCATCTCACCACAGCAGTGACGGAAACTCTGTGGTGATGGAATCAAAGAGCTTCTAGTAAAGCTCCATGTTGGTGGTGGAGATCTGCAGCAGCTGTTTCTTGTCTGAGAATCTGCTTCTGGTTCGACTCCTTTGTTCCTCAGCTTCATTTGTTCATTAACCAGCGTCGCTCGTGAAAAGCCAGAAGCGAACCGTGTCTTATTTTTCTTACACTTGTGGCGACAAATAACAAAGTGACTCTTTAAAGTGTTTAACAAGTATTTACACTTACAACACATATCTTTTTCCTCTCTGTAATTAAGTCAGGAAACATTCAAATAAATGTAAGTTAATTAACAAAATGATCTTATTCCCTTTTTCTTTGTCTCTGTTGCTTCTTCAAACGTTCTCATCTGGCACCAGATTCAATGTGACAGTTACACGCACTGATAATAAACAAGCTAAAGTAATTTAAACATTATTTTATTGCATCTATTTGAAGTAGTATTCAATTTGACATTTTTGTTAATATATTTAACTATGTTTTTAGACCTTTTATTGACTCTTTTCTTCTATTATATTATCTTTTCAAGTATTTATTTTGATTAAGTCTTTCCAAATCTATTCTATGGTATTATGTTGTCAGCATTTGTATATGTTTGGTCTTATCGTGGGCTTGTCTGTTGATTAATGATTTCCCTCATTTAGTTTTTTTCCCACGGCATTGGAGGAAGACTCAAACAAGTAAAAGTAAAAATCCTGCATGGTTCAAGTCACGTAGAGCCTTCCTTGGTTTATCTCTGCATTAACAGTCACACACACACACACACACACATACACACACACAGTAGAATATCTGTAGTGAGAGTCAGTCACTCGTACAGACGTGACGTCAGCCTGACAGAAGGTCAGAGGTCACTGCAGCCTCACAGCAACACACAGATGTGTAAACAGATGTGTAAACACAACACGGACACGCCCCACTCAAGCAGAGCAGCCTACGTGTCGCTGACAGTTGTTCAAACCTCGATCACGTATCCTGAAGAAGAGTCTGACTCCGATAATCAGATCCACATTTAGTTGTTAGTGTCCCATTTAACCTGATTCCCATCTGAAGCCAGAGAACAGCCACACAGACACTGGGAGTGTGGCACCTTTCTTACATGAAATAGAAAAACTAAATACTTCCCTGTGACGTCTGAGAAACTCCTCCCAACAGAACTAATTCCTTGTTGTTTCAATCAGTAACAAGTAACAGTAAAATGGCTTCAAACACAAACGGGAAACTCTGTGTGTAGTAAACTGAGTCTGGCTCCACTTTGTGTTCAAACACTCCAGTGAAGTGAATTTGTCGTTCAGACGCAGGAACTAATTTTATTGTTTGACTGTTTCCACAACCTCGTTTCATCAGGGAAGTCTAAGAGGGAAAATTGGTTTAAAACACGGCTTTGGTTTCAATTATGTGTGTGTGTGTGTGTCTGTGTGTGTGTGTTAACGCCACCTCATGTGTTTATGAGTTGTTCCACTATAACAGATTGAAAGAGGAGACGAGTCGTACACTGTGGAATCATTTTCTTCAAACAACGTCTGCGTCATTTTCAAAATCTCCATTTTTATAATGTCATCTCCAAATCTCAACTTTTAATTATGATATTATATCTTATCACTGTGATTTTGACCTCATCATTTGACCTTCTATAATATAGATTTAGCCTCAAGTCAGTTTGATGCTTTTTACTCCCTCACTGGGGAAAATTGTCTCCATACTCATCAGTCTTTATTATCTTTAGTTAATATTCAATGTATTTAAATTTAAAATGTTCTTCTCATTCTCTTCGTCTTCTCTCGTGTTTACACACATTTAGAAAAGAGTAAAAGAGGAGGAAAGAGGAGAGGAGGTGAGGGGGGAGACACTCTCAGGGGGAGGAAAGAGGAGAGGAGGGGGCAATCAGAGAGAGAGAGAGAGAGAGAGAGGGAGAGAGCGAAAGTTAAAACTCACCTCCGTCACTTCAACCTTTTTAGTTTAGTCTCAGCCGCACTCACTCCTCTTTTCTTCTCTTCTTCTTCTCTTCTTCCGTTCTTCTTGTTTACACTGAAGAAAAATTATTGTAATTTAACTGCAAGTTCCAGAAGGAGACAGAGAAACATCGACAGGTGAGAATCATCAACAATAACAATACATTTCTGTTATCTTATTTCATTTTGAAAGGTTTTATTCATTAGTTGTAGTTTTGCAATGAGCAAAATGTCAATGTCACATCGTGAAGTGGAGGCTCCAAACCAACCATCTGATTTCTTTATCTGTCCCAGATTCCAGAAAAACATTTAGAACTTCTAGATTTGACTCTGTGGCTGATTGTGGAGTTACAGTCGTGGGCTTCTAGAAAAGGCTCTGGACTCGGAGCCGGCTCAGTCATAGAATCTGTTGAACACTAGAAAGTGGTTCGGGAGTCGCAGCAGGATCCAGGATGTGTTCAGGTGGATCAGATCAGGGTTCTGGAATGGGACCCAGATTCAGTTCCAGATCTACATCCAAGCCCTGGCTGCTAATCGTGCAGCTGCTGGTCTGGTGCTTGGTGCTCGCTCCTCCAGTTGGTGGCCACAGTAACTTCTCATCTCTATCAGATGTGGTGATGTCTGAGGGCCTGTCTGATTTCCACAGCACCGACTCACCTCTGGGACCGGGAGCAGAGAATCTGATCCAGACCCCAGAGCGAGTCCCACGTCTGGTGCAGGAGACCGTGAACAAGCCTCTGGTGCTTCTGGACTCCCAGAAGCTGAAGCACTCGAGCAAGTTGAGACACAAGCAAGACAGAAGTCCTCTCCCGCCGCCCACCAACTCCTCAGCGGCCGCTCGCGAGCTCCCAGCGCTGCCCCCCCGATGTATCCACGTGACCTCAATAAACGTGGCCTTCAAGTACATCAACACGGTGATGTCCTGCGTGATCTTTGCTGTGGGGATCATTGGAAACGCCACGCTGCTGAGGATCATCTGCCAAAACAAAAGCATGAGGAACGGACCCAACGCTCTGATCGCCAGCCTGGCCCTGGGAGACCTGATCTACATCGCCATCGACATCCCCATCAACATCTACAAGGTTTGTGTGTTGTATTTGTGTTGTTTGTGTGTTGTATTTGTGTTGTTGGTTCTCATGACACGTGGCAGCTTCTCACAACTTGGTGGAGCAGATATTAAATAATCAACATTTCTACGCTGTAAAGATTTATAAAGTCCATTTGACGATTAAATTTGAGAAATGAAAGTGTAATTGATAACAAGCTGGTTGCATTCAGCTTCCTGTGTTATCAGTGTGTGTGTGTGTGTTGTGTGTCTCAGTCAGGAAGCCGAGAGGCACACGGGCAAGGAACGGAAATAGATGAGATAACGCTCTGCACACACTCTGAAACTGTGATAATCTGTTAAAGCCTTGTGTGTGTTGTGTGTGTGTGTGTCTTTGTGCAGCTCCTGGTGATGCGGTGGCCTTTTGCCGACAGTGTGTTCGGCCTCTTCCTCTGCAAACTGCTCCCCTTCCTGCAGAAAGCTTCGGTCGGCATCACCGTCCTCAACCTGTGCATGCTGAGTGTGGACAGGTAAAGTACACAGTACACCAATGTCTGAGGACCCCCCCACACACACACACCCCCACACCCTATCCTTATTAAATAGTGTGTTTTTTCAGTTTGAGAGCAGGATTTATTGATCTCACTTTCTGATTTTGTAAAGCTCTCACTCTAAACTCTGCTCTTGCACTCAAACAGCTGCTGCTTACACTCAGATTCTCCAGCTTCCAGTTTCAGATATAATCATTTGTACTAATAACGACAATTATACGTCTGCATGGCTGAAAGAGTGATCCGTGGTTTGAAAAGTTCCGGTTATTGTCCCCAGGTATCGCGCGGTGGTGTCCTGGTCGCGGGTCCAGGGCACAGGTGTTCCTTTGGTCACAGCGGTGGAGATAGTGGCGATCTGGGTGCTGTCCCTCGTGCTCGCCGTCCCGGAGGCGGTCGGATTCAACATGGTCAACTTCGACTACAACAACGTCACCATCACGACCTGCATGCTGGAGCCCAGGACGCCTTTTCTGGCTGTGAGTGCACGTGTGTTTGTGCACGTGTGTTTGTGCATGTGTCTGCCAGCGACAGTAAAAATGATCTGCACTCTTAATTCATGGGTGAAGAATAAAACCGGCTGGAGGGTTTGATCCTGGTTGGTTCAGGGCGAGGTCTCTTTAGTTCACAGAGTTTATAACATAATTTCCTGTTTACAAAAGAAATCAACAAACTGCGTCCAGGGCCCTGGAAACCGATCCCGGGTCAGCTGACCTGCCATCAGGCTTAATTCGTTAGAACTGGACCTTTCAAAACACTTTGACCACACCCACTTGATTCTGTGGAGACTTTTCTCTCCACAGACTCAAAATGGGACCTGTCGGTTTCTCTCTGATGTAAAGGTCTCAACCTGAATATGTAGAGTAAAGAATGTGAGACCTGATCTTGATCCTGAGTTGTGTTACCTCCTCCATGTAGTTAAAGTGTGTGTTTCTGTTTGGTCCAGTTCTACCGGGAAGCGAAGGACTGGTGGTTGTTTGGTTTCTACTTCTGCGTCCCTCTCATCTGCTCTGTGGTTTTCTACGGCCTGATGACCTGCGAGATGCTCCGACACCAGAAAGGAAGTCTGAAGGTCTCACTGAGCGAGCACCTCAAACAGGTACACGCACAAGTACACACACAAGCACACACACATATATACGCAGCTTCAATTGCTAGAAAAATCGTCACGACTCCCACTGGACAAATGTGCAACACAAGAACATCTACTGCTGTTTATGTAAAACCCAAAATACAGTTGCATCATCTGCAAAGACATTAACTTTTAATCTGTAAAAAAACAAACAGAGGTAAATGACCACATGTTCTCTTTCTTTTTTTAAAACTTAAATTTAGTTTCAACCATCTCCACCACCATCAGCTCTTGTGGATTCATTAGCGAGGACTTTAGGTTCGTCAGTAAAAACAAAGTGAAGCATGTGAAGTCATTTCAGATCCACTTTCTCTCTCCAGCGTAGAGAAGTAGCGAAAGCCGTTTTCTGTCTGGTGCTGATCTTCGCTCTGTGCTGGTTCCCACTGCATCTGAGTCGACTGCTGAAAAAAACCATCTACAGATCCCATGATGCTCGTCGCTGTGACTTCTTAAAGTAGGTGGCGTATTATTTACCAGGTAGTTCTTCCTCTTTGCTCTCCGGCCCTTGTGAAGAGTGGTTTCATTTCACCTGCTCTACTTCTGTTGCTCCAGTTTCCTGCTGGTGTTGGACTACTTCAGCATCAACATGGCCACCATCAACTCCTGCATCAACCCCATCATCCTCTTCTTCGTCTCCAAGAAGTTCAAAAACTGCTTCAAGGTAAAAACTGATTTAGTCTTTTAGAGGTAATCATCCGAGCAGCTGAGACAGAGGGACATCAGGGCGTGGTCACGGGGTCAAAGGGGGCGTGAGACATCGATAACATGAGATAACAGAGTTAGAGGGAGACAAGGAGGCACAGACTGAAATACACTATCACGTGTCCTGACAGTGAAAATACCTTGGGGAAATATATCCTTGACCTTTGACCTCTGGGAAGGGAGCAGTGACATTGGTTTAAAGGGGCACTCCACCGACGCTAAAGGAGATACTTCACTTTTAAACCACTCAACATTTCCTACATGCGCTGGAAGGGTTTGACCAATCACAGAGGAGTGGACCAATCAGAGCAGACTTAGGGGTAGGGATCAGAGGTAGGGTCTTAAAGAGACAGGAGCTAAAACCAAGTGTTTGAGACAGAGGCTGAAAAGAGGAGCTGCAGCGATGGACGGTCTGAGGACAGTGACGTGTGCGTAGTAGTTTCTGTAGCCAACTGTTTACATCATGTGACCAGAGTCAGATGTCATGTGATGTTTGTTTTCAGGTGTAGGAGAGTTGCATTATGGGAGACAAAATACCTTTGTTTTTTTCAATATGAATTACTTTTTTATTGAATCTCTCAACTTTAAAGAAGTGAACAAATTTAAATCGCTGGAGTTCCCCTTTAATCCGACTCACCCCCTGTCTCTCCGCCCCCCTCCCACCCCCCCCACCCCTCTGTCTCCAGTCCTGTCTGTGTTGCTGTTTTTATTCTGGCCCTGTCTCTAACAGTTTGATGCCTCTCCACCATGGGACGAGTGTGCAGTACAAACACCCTGAACACTGAGCGAGAGCAGACGTCCAACACCTGCACTGACGGACACATCTGGCCTCTAATGCTCATTATCAGTCTTCTAATCATAATTCTATATTAATATATTATGAACTATATGGTTGAAAGTATGTGGACACCTTTGTGATCAGAGGCAGTTTTTTGGGCGGGGGCTGGGTACTGATGAAGTTAAACCTAATGTTTTCAGCTTGCAGTGATATTTGCTGGTCATGTATTTATAAAATTTTATATATAAAATAATTATCAGCGTCTCTGCTTATTGAAAGAAAGAAAACGCTTATACAATCCACTTGCACCCCCAAGAGGCAGATCGATTTCATTACACCTACAACAGGAACCTGCCGAGTTGCTAAATAACTGGTTAATGCTGATATTGATTATTGATATTCATCAGTTTTCCAAGTGGGACTAAAGAAGTGTAAAGGTCAGAGGTCGACTGACGAAAATATTTAAAATGTGTATATGTAATATCATGAATTATAAATTACTTTTGTGTGTCTGTTTATTTTCTCAACTTTCATGTAAGTATTTATCAATAAAGTCATATTCTTAAAACGTTCGGGTCTGTTTTGTGTTGCATGTGTGTGTGTGTTCATGTGTCTTATAAATAAGTCTGAACCAATGAGCTAATGTAATTCTTGTTCATGCTGACAATGTGGAGATGGATGAAACAGCACTTTATAGAAGGCTAGATTTATATATAATGTGAAAGATACAAATATTTGGAATCTAAATCATCCATTGGTTTGCTATTCGCAGGAAGTTGTATAAAAAATAAAATCGATAATGATATTCCCAGAATGAGCAGCTAAAGACTGAATATGAAAAACCACTGTGTCTATATAAAGGTGTAAAACATCACTGAGTCGGAGCAAATGAACAAGAGCAGATGTTTCCTGCATCACAACATCTGGACATCATCTGTGCCACAGTTTTATGGTATAATTAAATTTGCCTGTTTGTGGATCCAAACACGTGACTGATGACGACAGAGATGAGGAGAGGGATGCGCTGCCTGGTAACAGAGCTGGAGCAGCTGAGGAGGGAAACAGGGAATCAGAGCGAGAGAGCATCTTCATCTCCAGCGGCGCGCTCCTCCTCTGCTTTTCACTATTTAAAACAATTAATAATGAATTACATGTTTATGAAAAAGAAGATGATTTATCAGGAGCAGCAGAGGAAAGCAGAGGGACGATGTCAGAGCCGTGTTTGTTTGTTTGTTTGTTTGTTGAGACATTTTAAATTTGTATTTTGAGGAAGTTCCTGTGGCTGTTGGAGTGCAGCTGGTTTCCTCACAGGAAGTGAGTCTTCGTCTGTGGTTTCACACGTCTGTGGTTCTTTAGTGTCACTCACAATAAATGAACACGTCAGGTGTAAACAACAGAATGTGTGTCGTTATTTTCAACAACTCAGAGTCTCACAATGGTACCACGGAGTTACGGCCATATTGAAGAACACTACAATTTGAAGAGTTAAAGAATAAAGTTGTAATAACAACAATGATAAGTGGATTAATTAATGTCAGAATAATGTATCAGGATGATATAATATAATATAATACGATGTTATTGTATTCATTTGTCTTTCTCATTCGGAACAATCAGGAAATGTGTCTTGTTTTTCATTATTAACTAGTATTTTTGTATAAATAGAGAAGTCATCACGAGAAGTCATCACGTGACAAACCCTGTTTATGAGCCTATCCTGTCAAATCGAAACTGAAAGTACGAGGACAGAGGAGAGAGGACATTTTGTAGAAAGGGCGCTCACGCAGGACAGATTCTGGAAACAAGAAAAAAACTGTTTTCTGAAGTCAAAGTAGGTTCAGCTGTTCGTTAAAGTGTTAATGAACGTGTGTGTGTTTCTGTGTGTGTGTTTGTGTGTGTGCGTCTCCTCTGTATTTGTGCGTATTTCTTAGTGCGTCACTATGCTGACGTGTTTATAAAGATCAAAGTGAACCGAACATACAAAGTCACGAGCTATCTGGATTCATACTTTGATATTGTTTTGAAACGTGTTAAAGTCTGAGCCTTTGAATCGGATGTGATAAAAAAACTGGTTCAGACTTTGTGAACGGGACTGAGAAAAACAACCAGTATCACGTAGGAGGGGTTATGGTTAGACAGTACCGTGCTGTCACCACGGGGGGGCAGTAAAGTCAGGTTTAGATGTTGGGACAGATAAAGAAATATTTGACTATTTTTTTACATTCAGACAAATAAACAGCAAGAACTAAACTGAAAGATATACACAAACTACAGACAAATTAAATAACACAAATAAATAAATAAACAGAACAGGGACTTATAATAAAAACAGTAAAACAAAATACAAAGTTGCTCAAGTGTAAATATTAAATGCTAATTAAGGAGGTTGTAATGCAGCTAAAATAGTTAGAAATAACAATAAGGATGTTTTTAATTATATAAAAAGTATGAAACAATCTGGGTCGATTTGATATGAGACTGAAATTATTCCTTTATGAACTTTGGAGCCTTTGTAAACATCTGTTTGTGTTTCAGCTGCAAAAATGAGTAGAAAGAGGAAGTTGATTGACAGCGCTGCAGTCCCCAGCCCTGAGTTATCAATCAGGTAAATATCATGACAGGATAATAATAAAACAGCTGTGAAAGAGGTTTAGCAGCACACAACTGTAACTTGTTTCCTGTCTGCACGCTGCAAGGAGTGAAATGTTGTGAAGTCCTAAATGTTTTCCAGTGTCCAGTAGATTGAATTAAAGACCGTCAGTGTCCATGCTGGGTTCACAGCTGGTTTTCTACTGTCCCCCAGTGCCATGGTTTTTCATATAAGGGAAAACCGAACCCCCCAGTTACTTTCTAGCCAATGCTCAGTGCTCTATGGTTCTTCTTGTTATTGCTAAAGTCAACGGTTCTCCTGAACTGTTTTTTTTGTCTTATTAATGCACATATATATGATTTATAGTTGGTGAGTGACTGTCCACTCTCTCCCATTGTAGTTCACGCAGGACAACAGATGGGTCCGAGGGTCCCAGTGGGGTCTCCTGGAAGAGTGATAGATCCATGCACATACCACCTAACATCGGTGATGGGAGTCCTGAAGGGTAATTCTACATGAATTCTGTGTCATGTCCAAACTCTTTTGACCCATCTGGTGCAGGACACACCGAGCAGTGAGCGAACATGTACGGCGCTCAGGGAGCAGATGTTGGGGGAGTAAGGTGCCTTGCTCAGGGGCACTAGACAGGGTAGGGAGACTCTTGGATTTTTGGATAGATCAATCCAGGTTCGTCTTTTGTTGCCTCTCCTTCGAGTCGAACCAGAGACGAACCAGAGACCTTCTCTGCCCATAGTCCAAGTTTCTGCCACTAGACCACCGCCTCTACTAGTCAGAGCTGAAACCTGATGGTGGACAACTGTTCATGGTCTCTCTTCTCTCCCCTCTTTTCCACCAATCTTTATTCTACTCCCCATTTGTCTCCCCTCAACCACCGGGGTAAATGAAGGTGGAGACCAAAGACAGAGCCCAAAGGAGATTCTGAGTTTAATCTCTCCTCTTGTAGTTCACAGACGACAGCAGATGGGTCCCACGTTCCCGGTGGAGTCTCCTGGAAGAGTGATAGATCCATGCACATACCACCTAACATCGGAGATGGGAGCCCTAAGCGGTAACTCTAAATTTAGTGTTTTTTAATTAAAGTATATCCTTAAATGGGCTTGACACAGCTGGAAACAGGTTACGCTGTCTGTCGCAGTCATGCATTTAAATATCAATACAGGGAAAAAAAGAATGATAGTGTTGGAAACCAAATAAAGCAAATCTCTCCTCTTGTAGTTCAGAGACGACAACAGATGGGTCCTTGGTTCCCGGGGGAGTCTCCTGGAAGAGTGATAGATCCATGCACATACCACCTAATATAGGAGCTGAGAGTCCTGAAAGGTAATTCTACATTTAAATGAATTCTGCGTCATGTCTAAACACAACTTTGAACCAAAACTGATGAAGAAGCCATTTGTTTCACTGCTTACAGCCAGATGAGTGAGGAACCATCCAGCCTGTCATGCAAACAGTGTCTGACGTCAGACCGGGATGTGTCGGACTCCCCTTGTTCGACGTGTGGAACGAAACGTCAGAAACTATCTCAAAGCCATAGAGATGGTTACGGTAAGTTTCAATTCTGCCACCACAACTAATTATATTAACAAAGTCATTCATAATCAATCTGAACATGACATATTAGTCAGTAACATTAAGGTGGGAATGGCAACATACTTGGTTCATGCCAGGTTCTCGCAGAGATAATAGAAATGAGATTCTCTTTCAAGTGGTCTTGGTCATTTATGTCTTTTCAGACTAAACTGAGAAGTCCATAGTCCCAGAACTAACAAAGTCTCAAAGTCAGGATTTTGAGTTTGCTCGGGATTTCCCACAACTTAGCTGAAATTGTCCTCTATTAATTTAATGTATAATATTGGACTTTGCAATGGTTCATTTGTTTGTTATAGGGCTCCAGGATCTCTTCAAATTAAAAGATCATTTTAAAGAAGAAATGCGGAAAAAATTTACCTTCACATCTGAAGGTACTGGTGACGATCGGGTTTCTTTGGACAACATCTACACAGAACTCTTCATCACCGCTGGAGAGAGCGGTGGGCAAGAAGCAGAGCATGAGTTCAGTCAGCTGGAACGTAAATTGAAAAGGCCTTCATTGTCTAAATATACATTGAACCTCAAGGATATCTTCAGACCTTCGTCTGGCCAAGAGAAAACCCAAAGAATAGTTCTGACGAAGGGCATGGCAGGGATCGGAAAATCTTTTTCTGTGCAGAAATTCATCTACGACTGGGCCAAGGGTGATACAAACACAGATATTGATTTTGTTTTCTACTTTGCTTTCCGAGAGCTGAATTTGAGTTCAGGCAATAAAAGCTTGCACAAGCTCCTGACCGACTTCCACCCTGTACTCTGCAATTTGGAAGTTCTAGAGCTTTATGCCAAAACCAAGGTTGTAGTGATCCTGGACGGCCTGGATGAAAGCAGATTCAAACTGGACTTTGAGAACATTGAGAGGCAAACATCTCTGAGTGAAGAAACATCTCTGGGTATTCTCCTAGTAAACCTGATCCAGGGAAACCTTCTCCCGGATGCTAAAGTCTGGATCACTTCTCGTGCAGCAGCAGCCAGTCAGATCCCAGCACAGTATGTGGACATGGTGACAGAGATAAGAGGGTTCAATGATGCACAAAAAACTGAATATTTCAGGAGGAGATTTAGTCATGACTTGGCTCTTGCTGACAGGATCACTTCACATATCCACTCTTCACAACATCTCCAAATTATGTGCAAGATACCAATCTTCTGCTGGATTTCTGCCATATTATTCCAGGAGGTGTTTGCTGAAGACAAGAACGCTGAAATTCCTCAAACTCTGACAGAGATGATGGCACGTTACCTGTTCGCTATGACAAAACGCAGAAACAGAAAATATGAAAAGAAGCCTAAGGAAAACTTTCTGATAACACAGAAAGAATTTCTTCTGAAACTGGGCAAGCTTGCATTTGATCATCTGCAGAAGAACAGCCTCATTTTCTATGAGGAAGAGCTTGAAGCCTATGGCATTGACATAAAAGAAGCATCTATCCACTCTGGATTTTGCACCTCAGTTCTTAGGGAGGAAGATGTCTTTTCCCATAGAAAGGTTTTCTTCTTTGTTCATCTGACCATTCAGGAGTTCTTTGCAGCTCTTTACGTTTATGACTGTTTCTTGAACAAGAAAACGACAGAGCTCAACGACTTCCTGAAACTGAAGGACAAAGAACCAACTTTTCTTGAGCTTCTGAAAGTCACAGTTGAGGTGGTATTGGAGAAGAAGAATGGCCACCTGGTCTACTTCTTACGATTCCTCCTGGGCCTCTTGGTGGAAGCTAATGTGACAGTCCTACAGGGTCTCCTAACATTGCCGGACCCAAGCCAAGATACCAATAAGAAAATATTAACTTACCTGAAATCCATCCGGAGAAAGACCATCTCTCCAGAAGGTAACATGACCCTCTTCAGAGCCATGGTTGAAATGAGAGACCAGAAAGTCAAAGAAGAGATTGAGGAATATTTGAAGATAGAAGATGGTTCAAAACCTGAGCTGTCTCCCCTGCACTGCTCTGCACTGGCCTACATGCTGCAGATCTCGAAGAATGATCTGGATTTGTTGGACTTGAAGAGTTACAACACATCCGATGAGGGCAGAAGGAGGCTGATGCCGGCAGTGAGGAGCAGCAGAAAGGCCATGTAAGTTTACTTATCATCTGTAAAATAATCTGGTTTCTGTATTTCTTTCAGTGTGGGAAACAGGGACATTAAACTCACTGACTAAATGGGTGCACCTCTTTCCTAATCTTATAACTCTGTTACCTACCCCTAGACTGGCATCCTGCAACATGACGACAGATCGGGTTGAAAATGTGGCCTTTGGTCTCACGTTTCCCTGGTCACCTCTGAGAGATCTGGACCTGAGCAACAATGACCTGACAGATTCAGGAGTAAAGCTGCTCTGTGATGGTCTGAAGAGTCAACACTGCAAACTGAAAACACTGAGGTACACATTTGATCTTCTTTACATCCATTCAGAGTTGCAAGAACTTGCCGATTAACTATATTCTGTGTTGTGTCAGATTGTCGGGTTGTCTGGTGACAAAGACTGGATGTGAGTATCTGGCCTCGGCTCTCCAGTCCAACCCCTCCCACCTGAAAGAACTGAACCTGAACTACAATGATCCAGGAGAGTCAGGAATCAACCTTCTTACTACGATGAAAGAAGATTCAAAATACAAGCTCGACGATCTCAAGTAAATATAATCCTTGCTGCATTCTGCTCTGTGCTTCACAGAAAAGCTCAGGACTTTGCTCTTTATCTGAGCTGCAGCAGTTAACCAGACTAAAGACTAACGGCCCCCAAGTCGGTCAGGGGGCCGACGACCTGCAAGTTTAACACTGTGACTCTTAAGATACTGTGGGTAAAGAGCAGGAGAGGGTTTACAAATTGGGTTTGGCAAATGTACCACTAGTTCACAGATGAGTTCTTGAGCTTTTCTCCTGAGCTGAAAGAAGTGATGTTGGAAGTTTTGGCAGATTTTAATCCTCTTTTTCCTCCACAGGTATGATCATTGTGGAAGTCACCGGATGAAACCAGGATTCAAGAAATGTAAGTTTCTGTAGAATTATAGCAGTATTGTCAGGTTCTTGCAAGGAACATAATGATACCCTGGATTTCAGATTGAGTATAACGCTTGATGTTGCCATCAGTGGCCGTTAAGCTACATTACTGAGATCGATGCTCATGAAATTATACTTTTTCTTACCTGCAGATGCCTGCGAGCTCACGTTGGACCCCAACACAGCTCATAAGAACCTGCGCCTGTCTGAAGAGAACAGGAAGGTGACCTGGGGGGAAGAGCAGCAGTCATACCGCCCTCACCCAGAGAGGTTTGATCAGTGCCCACAAGTGCTTTGTGAGCAGAGTCTGGATGGGTGCTGCTACTGGGAGGTGGAAGTGACGGAGCCCTTCAACATTGGGGTAACATACAAACCCACTCTCAGGAGCGGGGATGTGGACGATTGCAAGCTGGGATGCAACGACAAGTCTTGGAGTCTGGTTTGCTCCGATGAGGGTTGTTACACTCTGCACTGCAGCCAGAGAGTCGGTGTGTCCTCCCTCTGCCGGCGCTCCAGTCGGGTGGGAGTGTATCTGGATTGGCCGGTGGGAACACTGTCCTTCTACAGAGTTCTCTCCAACAACTGGGTTCACCTCCATACCTTCAGAACGACCTTCAGTGAGCCCCTCTATCCCGCTGTCGAACTCCGCACTCATTCTTCTGCATTATTTTGTTAGCTACTGTGATGAAACTCTGACTTTGTTCAGATGCAACCAAAGTGTGTAGATAAGTGCTCTGTCAACACTTATAAACTCGTTCCACTACGTTTGGGCCTCTTGTCCAAACAGCAATATAAGTCTCTAAAACGGAGATTATATACAAATGCCTTGTGAAGTGCAGACTTTCAAAATCAGTTGGTGCATGCACATCGATGCTTTGTTTATGCAGTAGGTCTAATTACAAGTTAGCAGCTATAGCAGCTATATTTAGCATCACGGCACTACATTACCATTCAGTCACAGGCGTCTGCCTCGCTCATTGTTACCCTGACCACAGCTTTCTTTTCTAGCTTCTGACAGATCGTCAAAATGTAACTTTCTTGATTGTTGTTGTTGCTAGTTTGTACCCTCATGGTTGAATGCTTTCGCTTTAGATAAAAACTTCAGCAAAATAAAATGTAATGTAATGTAAAGAGCTTAAGTATCGACCTGATCGTCACCAACTGGCACAGATACTTGTTTGAGCATGTGATAAGTATGCTGATATTTGCAAGTTAGTGGGTTGAGGGTTCTATATAACTACTGAAATGTGAATCTTGTTTCTGTTTTTTATTTTTGTAACCTGTAGATATAATAGTCCATCAGTTCATTGACGTTCCATTAAGCTACAAAGTGTTTATTGTAAACAAAGCTGAAAATACTTCTTCTTTCTGATGTTTTCCTGTACAGGTGGCAACTATTGCACTTCTGTCCGTCCTGGGAGAGTGATCCTCACATGATGCTCTGAGTTGTCTATGTTTTTTTTATCCTGTTAAAAGTGTTTTTTTTTTGTTGTTTTTCCTTTCTCTTGTTGAGGGTTAAGAACAGAGGGTGTCAGACCTTGTTTTAACCCTATGAGACAAATTGTGATTTGTAAATATGGTCTGTACAAATAAAATGTGATGATTGATAGTCATCTTAAAAACTAATTTTTTTACTTTGTGTGATTTATTTGGATTCTATGTATTAGTGGTGTACTGTGTGTGTCTTTAATTCACAATAAATGAACACGTCAGGTGTAAACAACAGAATGTGTGTGTCGTTAGTTTCAGAGAAGTCTGAGGACTCCAACAACTATTGAAGAAAACTACAATTTTAAGAGTTTAAGAATAAAGTTGAAACAACAAGAATGATTAGTCGATTAACTAATGTCAGAATAATGTATCAGGGGAAAATTATGTAATACGAGACGATGTTTTTGTAATAATTTCTCTTTCTCTGGGGAACAATCAGAACAATTGTCTTTTTTTCTTCATTAACTAGTATTTTTGTATAAATATAGACTACACAGAATTAACAGGAAGTCATTGCGTGTCAAACTCTGTTTCATAATGAGCCTATCATGTCAAATCAAAAGTGAAAGTATGAGGACAGAGGACAGAGGACATTTTGTAGAAAGGACGTTCGGCTGCCTCACGTCAGGACAGATTCTGGAAACAAGAAGAAAAACATTTTTCTGACGTTAAAGTAAGTTTAGCTGTCTGTTATCGGTTTATGATTGTGTGTGTGTCTGTGTGCGTGTGTCTGTGTGTTTGCGTGTGTGCGTCTCCTCAGTGCGTGTGTTTGTGTGTGCGTATTTCTTAGTGCGTCAATCTACTTAGTGTGCTTTACAAAGATCACAGCTGCTCAACACTGTCACAAAGTCAACTGAACGCGCAGAGTCACGAGGAATCTGTATTTATACTGTTTTATTGTTTTGCAACTTGTTAAAGTCTGAGCCTTTGAATCGGATGTGATAAAAATCAGGTTCAGAATTTGTCCACGTGACTGAGAAAAACAACTAGTATCATGGGGGTTGTTTTTCTTCTGATACAGTACTGTGCTGTCACCACAGGGGGCAGTAAAGCCAGGTTTAAAATTCTCTCATCATGAATTTGGAGCCTTTGTAAACGGCTGTTTGTGTTTCAATTGCAGAAATGAGTAGAAAGAGGAAGTTGGGTGACAGCGCTGCGGTCCCCAGCGCTGAGTCATCAATCAGGTAAATATCCTGAGAGGAAAAATTGTAAAGAGCAGTTAAAGAGGTAATAGTTGGTGGGTGACTGACCACTTTCTCCTCTTGTAGTTCACAGACGACAACAGAATGGTCCCTGGGTCCAGGTGAAGTCTCCCTGAAGAGTGATGCATCCATGGACATACCACCTGACATAGGAGCTGAGAGTCCTGAAAGGTAATTCTACATTTAAAATGAATTCTGCATCATGTCCAAAAACAACTTTTACCCAAAACTGATGAAGAATTTATTTAAAAATAAAACTGCTGAAGGTATTTCAAGTGACTACTTTGGCCAATAATGTGCCATTTGTTTCACTGCTTACAGCCAGACTACGGAGGAACCATCCAGCCTGTCAAGCAAACAGTGTCTCACGTCTGTCTGGGATAAGTCGGACTCCCCTTGTCCGACGAGTGGAAAGAAACGTCAAAAACTATCTCAAAGCCATAGAGATGATACCAGTAAGTTTGAATACTGCCACCACAACTAATTCTATCAACAAAGTCATTCATAATAAATCTTAACATGATATATTAGTCAGTAACATTAAGGTGGGAGGGGTACTTGGTTCATGCCGGGTTCTTTCAGAGTTAATAGAAATGAGATTCTCTTTCAGATAAAAAGCAAACAAGATAACGTATCAAGTTGATCACTTCAACCCGAACCAGGGTCCAGTTTGATCTGGATCTTGTTTATTTTTGTCTTTTCAAACTAAACTGAAAAGTCCCAAGGTCCAGACTTGACAAAGTATGTGTGAGAGCCCAAAATCTCAAAGTCAGGATTATGAGTTTGCTCTGGATTTCCCGCACCTTAGCTAAAATGATCTGCTATTAATTGAATGTATATTATTGCAATTGTTCATTTGTTTGTTACAGGGCTCCAGGATCTCTTCAAATTAAAAAATGATTTTAAAGAAGAAATGCTGAAAAAATTTACCTCCACATCTGAAGGTACTGGTGCCGATCGGGTTTCTTTGGACAACATCTACACAGAACTCTTTATCACCGCTGGAGAGAGCGGAGGACAAGAAGCAGAGCATGAGTTCAGTCAGCTGGAACGTAAATTGAAAATGCCTTCATTGTCTAAATTTACAGTGAACCTCAAGGATATCTTCAGACCTTGGTCTGGCCAAGAGAAAACCCAAAGAATAGTTCTGACGAAGGGTCTTGCAGGGATCGGAAAATCTTTTTCTGTGCAGAAATTCATCTACGATTGGGCCAAGGGGGATACAAACACAGATATTGATTTTGTTTTCTATTTGCCTTTCGGAGAGCTGAATTTGAGTTCAGGCGATAAAAGTTTGCACAAGCTCCTGACCGACTTCCACCCTGTACTCGGCAATTTGGAAAGTCCAGAGCTTTATGCCAAAACAAAGGTTGTAGTGATCCTGGACGGCCTGGATGAAAGCAGACTCAAACTTGACTTTGAGAACTTTGAGAGGCAAACATCTCTGAGTGTAGAAACATCTATGGGTACTCTCCTAGTAAACCTGATCCAGGGTAACCTTCTCCCGGATGCTAAAATCTGGATCACTTCTCGTCCATCAGCATCCAGTCAGATCCCAGCAGAGTATGTGGACATGGTGACAGAGATAAGAGGGTTCAATGATGCACAAAAAACTGAATATTTCAGGAGGAGATTTAGTCATGATTTGGGTCTTGCTGAGAGGATCGATTCACATATCCACTCTTCACAACATCTCCAAATTATGTGCCAGATACCAATCTTCTGCTGGATTTCTGCCATATTATTCCAGGAGGTGTTTGCTGAAGACAAGAACGCTGGTAATCCTCAAACTCTGACAGAGATGATGGGACATTACTTGTTGGCTCTGACTAAACGTAGAAACATAAAATATGAAAAGAAGCCTCAGGAAAACTTTCTGATAACACAGAGAGAATTTCTTCTGAAACTGGGCAAACTTGCATTTGATCATCTGCAGAAGAACAGCCTCATTTTCTATGAGGAAGACCTGGAAGCCTATGGCATTGACATAAAAGAATTATCTATCCACTCCGGATTTTGCACCTCAGTTCTTAGGGAGGAAGATGTCTTTTCCCATAGAAAGGTTTTCTTCTTTATTCATCTGACCATTCAGGAGTTCTTTGCAGCTCTTTACGTTTATGACTGTTTCATGAACAAGAAAACAACAGAGCTCAATGACTTCCTGAAACTGAAGGACAAAGAACCAACTTTACTTAAGCTTCTGAAAGTCACAGTTGAGATAGTGTTGAAGAAGAAGAATTGCCACCTGGTCTACTTCTTACGATTCCTCCTGGGCCTCCTGGTTGAAGCTAATGTGACAGTCCTACAGGGTCTCCTAACATTGCCGGACCCAAGCCAACATATCGACAAGAAAATATTAACTTACCTGAAATCCATCCTGAGAAAGACCACCTCTCCAGAAGGTAACATCATCCTTTTTAGGGTCATGATTGAAATGAGAGACCAGAAAGTCAAAGAAGAGATAGAGGAATATTTGAAGACAGAAGATGGTTCAAAACCTGAGCTGTCTCCCCTGCACTGCTCTGCACTGGCCTACATGCTGCAGATCTCGAAGAATGATCTGGATTTGTTGGACTTGAAGAGTTACAACACATCCGATGAGGGCAGAAGGAGACTGATACCAGCAGTGAGAAGCAGCCGAAAGGCCATGTAAGTTTACTTATCATCTGTAAAATAATCTGGTTTCAGTAGTTCTTTCACTAATGCGGAGTGTTCGATGATATTCCTCTTTTTATTCGTTTCCCTAATGAGTTAGTTGGATATAAGTGGGACAGGGAGGGCTTTCCTGTGTATATTCTTCGTACATATCTTTTGTACTTCTCCCAAATCTTCTACTGCTGTACAAAGTATCCTCCAACCCATCCTACTTAACTGTTCCACCTGATACTTTAACACTGACTGTGTTAAAGACTGTGTTACTGGACTGCTGCCCAGTAACAAGTCTCCCCACAACCTCTCTGAACTCAACTGAACGGCCTTCACTGGCATCGGAACCTCAGTAGACCAGGAAATCAGTCACTCAGTCAACTGCCCCCCTTTAAACATACCATCACGACACAGGTTGAGGTCGATAAGGTGCGACAGGACCCGATTCTACCAAAGCCTGGTATCTGCAGCTCTGAATGAGACATCACATTGCCAACCCAGCTCTCTACCGTCTGTCAATGTTAAAGGCTTGAGATGTCCCTCCTAGTTCTTGTTGATGTTTATGAATGTGACTGTTTCTTGCTCTGTCCTTTGTGCCATGGGATGTATTTTCAGAAGGTGAATGTGAAGTGTGGGAAACTGGGACATTAAACTCACTGACTAAATGGGTGCACCTCTTTCCTAATCTTATAACCATATTATCTACACCTAGACTGGCATCCTGCAACGTGTCGACCGAGTTGGTTGAGCATGTGGCCTTTGGTCTCACGTTTCCCTGGTCACCTCTGAGAGATCTGGACCTGAGCAACGATGACCTGACAGATTCAGGAGTAAAGCTGCTCTGTGATGGTCTAAAGAGTCAACACTGCAAACTGAAAACACTGAGGTACACATTTGATCTTCTTTACATCCATTCAGAGCTGCAAGGACTCGCCGATTAACTAACTTCTGTGTTGTGTCAGATTGTCGGGTTGTCTGGTGACAAAGACTGGATGTGAGTATCTGGCCTCGGCTCTCCAGTCCAACCCCTCCCACCTGAAAGAACTGAACCTGAGCTACAATGATCCAGGAGAGGCAGGAATCAACCTTCTGCTTACAATGAAAGAAGATTCAAAATACAAGCTCGACATTCTCAAGTAATTATTATCCTTGCTGCATTCTGCTCTGTGCTTCACAGAAAAGCTCAGGACTTTGCTCTTTATCTGAGCTGCTGCAGTTAACCAGACTAATAACTAACGGCCCACAAGTCGGTCAGGGGGCCGACGACCTGCAAGTTTAACACTGTGACTCTTAAGATACTGTGGGTAAAGAGCAGGAGAGGGTTTACAAATTGGGTTTGGCAAATGTACAACTAGTGCACAGATGAGTTCTTGACCTTGTCTCCTGAGCTGAGAGAAGTGATGTTGGAAGTTTTGGATTGTTCTTGGTTGCAAGATTTTAATCCTCATTTTCCTCCACAGGCTTGATCATTGTGGAAGTCACCGGATGAAACAAGGATTCAAGAAATGTAAGTTTCTGTAGAATTATAGTAGTATTGTCAGGTTTTTTGCAAGGAACATAATGAAATCCTGGATTTCAGATTGAGTAATGCTTGATGTTGCCATCAGTGGCCGTTAATCTACATTACTGAGATCGATGCTTGTGAAATTATACTTTTTCTTACCTGCAGATGCCTGCGAGCTCACGTTGGACCCCAACACAGCTCATAAGAACCTGCGCCTGTCTGAAGAGAACAGGAAGGTGACCTGGGGGGAAGAGCAGCAGTCATACCGCCCTCACCCAGAGAGGTTTGATCAGTGCCCACAAGTGCTTTGTGAGCAGAGTCTGGATGGGTGCTGCTACTGGGAGGTGGAAGTGACGGAGCCCTTCAACATTGGGGTAACATACAAACCCACTCTCAGGAGCGGGGATGTGGACGATTGCAAGCTGGGATGCAACGACAAGTCTTGGAGTCTGGTTTGCTCTGATGAGGGTTGTTACACTCTGCACTGCAGCCAGAGAGTCAGTGTGTCCTCCCTCTGCCAGGCCTCTAGTCGGGTGGGAGTGTATCTGGATTGGCCGGTGGGAACTCTGTCCTTCTACAGAGTTCTCTCCAACAACTGGGTTCACCTCCATACCTTCAGAACGACCTTCAGTGAGCCCCTCTATCCCGCTGTCGAACTCCGCACTCATTCTTCTGCATTATTTTGTTAGCTACTGTGATGAAACTCTGACTTTGTTCAGATGCAACCAAAGTGTGTAGATAAGTGCTCTGTCAACACTTACAAACTCGTTCCACTACGTTTGGGCCTCTTGTCCAAACAGCAATATAAGTCTCTAAAACGGAGATTATATACAAATGCCTTGTGAAGTGCAGACTTTCAAAATCAGTTGGTGCATGCACATCGATGCTTTGTTTATGCAGTAGGTCTAATTACAAGTCAGCAGCTATAGCAGCTATATTTAGCATCACGGCACTACATTACCATTCAGTCACAGGCGTCTGCCTCGCTCAATGTTACTCTGATAACAGCTTTCTTTTCTAGCTTCTGACAGATCCTCAAAATTGCACTTTCTTGATTGTAGTTCTGGGTTTGGACCCTCATGGTTGAATGCTTTTGCTTTGGATAAAAGCTTCAGCTAAATGTGAATGTAATGTAATGTAAAGAGCATTAGTATCGACCTGATCGCCACCTACTGGCCCAGAGACTTGTTTGAGCATGTGATAAGTATGCTGATATTTGCAAGTTAGTGGTGTGAGGGTTCTGTATAACTACTGAAATGTGTATCTTGTTTCTGTTTTATAATTTATAACTTGTAGTTATAATATTCTATTAATTCATTGACCTTCCATTAAGCTACGAAGTGTCTTTTCTAATCAATGCTGAAAATACTTATATCTTTCTGATGTTTTCCTACACGTGGCAACTATTCCACTTCTGTCCGACCCGGGAGAGGAATCCTCACATGATGCTCTGGGGTGTCTACGTTTTTTTACCCTGTTAAACGTGTTTTTTGTAGTTTTTCCTTTCTCATTTTGAGGGTTAAGAACAGAGAGAGTCACACCTTAAGAATGCTGATATTTTCAAATAAGTGGGGTGAGGGTTCTTTATAACTTCTGAAATGGGTATCTTGTTTCAGTTTTGTATGATATATCCTATAGTTATATAGTATATTGTATTAGTTTTGTACTGTGATTGGTTTAATCTCTGCAGTTTGTATCGTTTTGGTAAAGAAGGATTTAATAAACATTTATATCTTTCTCTTTGTTTTCCTTGTTTTTGTTACAACATTAATTTCCAGTTAATATGAACCAGTTTGATCTGTATCTGGTTCATATATTCATATTCACACAACGTCATGTGTGTATGATGGGCTGACAGTGAAGGGAGGGGCCGCCTGAGAGCAGCGAGTCCCAGCTGTCGCCCCTCAGACGCTCGGAGGGAGGGTGGGGCCTCTTCACCCTCAAACAGAAATGGTTTTGTTGTAGCTTTGTCATAATTCAGCACCTCTAGTTTTACTGTGCATCATTTGTTGGGTCATTCAGCAACTTTTGCTTTATTGTTTCCTTATTGTTTTATATCTTTGTCTCTATTTGATCCTTTGTCCAGCTTTAATTTTGTGTCTTTCTATAATTTATCATGAAGGCCCAGTGGCCCCTGTCCCCTGGGGCTCCTTGGCTGTGCTCTCCAACACAAACACATGTCATCCAAACATGACAATGATGGAAGAATAACTCTCCCTCTTTTCTGTGGCTTAATTTAAATGAATTATAAACATCTTCATGACAGACGCATGTTAAACATGGTTGTGTGTCTGTACAACGTGAGTTTGAATAGGAGACCTATGTCAGGACAATAAAACCAATGAATTTGAATTTCACTGACAAAAGACAGAGGAGGGAGTGAGGGTAGAGCGAGGCAGACAAAGAGCTGGAGAGAGAGAGCGAGAGAGAGAGAGAGCGAGAGAGAGGCAGAGAGATAGAGAGGCAGAGAGATAGAGAGGGAGAGAGAGAGCGAGAGAGAGGCAGAGAGATAGAGAGGGAGGGAGAAAGAGAGAGAGAGATAAAGAGACACAGATAGAGAGAGGGAGAGAGCGAGAGAGAGAGAGGGATAAAGAGACAGAGAGATAGAGAGGAAGAGAGAGAGAGAGGGAGGACGTTGTCATCACGTACAGGAGGAGGGGGTGTGGGGGGGTTGAACCGGTCTCTGCAGCAGCGGCCATGCTTCTCTCCTCCTTCTGTCTCCTCCGTGTGTCCCGCTCCTCCTCCGGTTCATCCCGCCCGCAGCCGCTGCTTCCCCGCATCCCGGCTTAGAGGAGCCGGCTCGGCTCGGTGGGAGCGGCTCGGTCCGCCTGGAGCCGCCTGGTCCTCGGGAACGAACCGGAACAGGCACCGGGGGAAGAGGAGAAAGCCTCCATAGCAACAAACCGGTTTCACGGCATTATTGGTAGGTGCCTCCCTGTGTGCGCGTGTGTGTGTGCGCGTGTGTGTGAGTGACAGCACAGCCTCTATGATGGATGAAGTCAGTTCATGCATCAGATGAATTATCAGCTTTTATTAAGATAATTCCATGCACACCCTCATATTCTGCTTTTGGCTCCAGATCCTTTAAATCTGACAGAAAATCAATGGACCTGAAATTCAATTCACTAAAACATCTCGACCATAATTCACCTGTGGCCTCTGCGTGTCCCATTCATCAGGAATTAATTTAAAGTGTGCATGCAAACAAGGCTGTGTGCCACCGTGCTGAATGTTCATCCTAACCTGAGTGCAGTCCTGAGCTGCACCTGCTCAGGGTGATTGGTGGATCTGCTCTTCACTAACCCATGTGACTGTCATCTCTTCTTTTCATCAGTGATGGAGGGATGCTAAGGAACTGGACTGCACATCCGCACAACTGCTGGGACTCGACCCGCTCGTGCAAGGTCCTCACGCCTACGCACCGGTTTTGAAGGCAGAACAGTGAGGTCATAGGAAGGTTACTCCGACCAAATCACAAAGTAGAGTTCACTTCTGTTGGGAAAACTGTGGAGTTCATGGACCAGGTCAGATTCTGTTTGATGTGTAGTCTATGTCAAAGCATAGAAGAGGCCTTTAGCACGTTCCTGATCAATCATCGGACATTTGTGGATTAGTGCATCGAAAAGGGCAGAAGGGTCCAACGTGTTACTTAAGTTGTGTTTGTAGCATGAAATGAAGTTTGAGTAGCCCAACACTGGATTTACAACAGGATTACCTGATCTAGATCAAGGATTTTCTCTGGATTACAGAGACTTTAATCAATTAGAACTAGGGTCAGGACAAGACACCTGACTACGAGGATAAAAGTCACGTTTACCATTGTTGGACGATGAATCTTATGTAGCGGGTAATCCACGGGACATTTCAACGCTACTACTGAACCATTATTCACGATGTCGCTGAGCAAGACCCTCGAGCTGGAGCACTTTGAGGAACGAGACAAGGTTCGCCGGGGTCGCTCCACCCGGGCCAAGAGAGATGACTCCACAAGCAGCGCTGGTGGTGGGGGGTCTGGCCCCAGCTCCAGGGGCAGCAGCCTGGTTCCTAGCCCTGCCCACAGCGCCAACTGCAGCTATTACCGGACCCGAACCCTGCAGGCGCTCACCTCGGAGAAAAGGGCCAAGAAGGTCCGGTTCTACCGCAACGGAGACCGGTACTTCAAGGGTCTGGTGTACGCCGTCTCCAGTGATCGGTTCCGCTCCTACGACGCCCTGCTGATGGAGCTGACGCGCTCATTGGCGGATAACCTGCATTTGCCACAAGGGGTTCGCGCAATCTACACGATAGACGGCAGCAAAAAGATCACCAGTATGGACGAGCTGGTGGAAGGTAAGATGCGTTCGTTTGAATAATGCCAGAAATCTTTGTGTGTCTGTGCCTCACTTGTCTAGAGAACCATCCATCACGCTTGTCATGTTTATTGTTAAGACCCTAAGGACACGCTCAATATTAATAATGAACGAGGAGGCGACTGGGACTCAAACGTAAGTGACGCAATAGATCATGACGACAGTTATTGGTCAGAGTAACGACAGCTGTTCAGTCGAGCTTCACCAAACTTCCGATAAATAAGTGAACAGCTCTAAGGGTGGCAGCAGGTCTTTACTTCAGGTTCTGTGGTTTTCGACTTCCGGGTTACGGTGTAGGAATTGTCGCTTATTCCGATTTGTATTTTGGATACAAAGTACAGAGGAGTTCATGAGAACAGGAAACCTATTCCTTCTTTGTCGTTTCTGAAGTTTACTTAGGATGGATGGATCCATTGATCCTCTGATCTGTCCTCTTCAACGTCCTCCCTGTCTGCTTCCTCTGTGTTGAATTATTTATCCCTGTGCACATCAACAGAAGAATGATTAGTGTATAATCAATACAGAGACGATTTAAACCCCGACCTGGGACCGAACCATCCGACCGACCATTAGTCACAGATAATTCATCATGACGGGAAAACTAGCTTTTCACCTCATGGGGTTTCGTTTCAGGACGTTAAAGTAACCCTCGGAAAACTTTAAGATCTAAAGCAGGAAATGATACCTCTTCAAAATCTCTGCCGTCCGGTCCAGCGGCTCTTCCTCTCTCGTCTGAAGTCGTTAAGCCTGAAACAAACCAGCAGCAGAGTAACACCAGTATTGATCTGCGACTGGTTGTAATGTCCGGTAATGAGCGTTAGAGGCAGGAAGCCGTTCAGCCAGAGACAATCGGAAAAGATGCTTCGCTAAGCCTTCAGTGGAATTAACAAGGACAAACAGGAGCAGGTTCACAGGGACGAGAAGCTGTGAGTCGCACGTGAGGAAAGAGGAAAAACAGAAACTTAAAACCAATTAAACAAACTGGTGTTAGTAGACATCGAGCCTAAATGAAGATGGACGACACGTCTCCACTTCCTTCTGCTGGACAAAAATGAAGCAAACATATCCCAATCGACCAATCACGAGTCAGACTCAGCTGTCAATCATGACATATACTGACCACAACTCTCGAAAGGCGATGATCAAGATGTCAGAGCTGTCCTCTCATCTCGGGCTGAGACGGACAGAAGCTGGTCTTTGTTGTTTTGCTGTATTTGAATAAAAAAGCCTGGTTCAAAGCTGGTTTGAATGGCAAAGGGAAATTTTGACATTTGGAAGGAGACGAGACGGCAAGGTCACACATAGAGAGAGAGAGATATGCAAAAGAGAGAGAGAGGAGGGATGCAGGTGCAGGCGAGTGCGAGTGTTTGTTTGTGTATGTGTGTGTAAACGAAAGACACAGAGTCAATGTGTGAGTGTGAAAAAGAGAGACATTTAGAAAGGTAGAGCGAGGCAGAGTGAGACTACAGGAGAGAAACTCAGCTGGAGCCATTTTTAACCATATAAGGTAAAAGCAGGTGTGATTGGCTGAAATTTAATCAAGTGAAGCTGCAACAATTACTCTGTGAAACCGTTCATCAATTCACAGATAATTCATCGGTCTAACAATCAAAATACAGAAATTATTTGTTGTCTTATATTCAAGGAATTAAATGTTTTTCATTTTAGGACGTGTTATTCTGTGAAGTGTGAAAAGCTCAAAGTGAAAGTCTTTGTTTCCTCTCTCTCTCCAGGCGAGTGCTACATTTGTGCGTCCAACGAGCCGTACCGGAAGGTCGACTACAACAAGATCTCCGTCCCCAACTGGAAGCCCGGAGCCGCGGCCGGCCCGGCCAGCTCCACCCGGTCCACCACGGTGTCCACTGGTGTGTCTGCCAGCGCCGCCGCCGCCGCCACCATCCCCAGAGAGCGGCCTGAGGGTCGAGAGGGCAGGGAGAGCAAGGACTTCATCAAGCCCAAGCTGGTGACGGTGATCCGCAGCGGCGTGAAGCCCCGCAAGGCCGTGAGGATCCTGCTGAACAAGAAGACGGCTCACTCCTTCGAACAGGTGCTGGCCGACATCACCGAGGCCATCAAGCTGGACTCTGGAGCCGTGAAGAGGTTGTACACGCTGGACGGAAAACAGGTGAGTCCGGGTTTGTTTTCTTACCTGACACGGATTTAGAGAGTTCCCACCCCTCGTTGGGTTCAGACCTTCAGATCTTAACAGTGTTATATGATTAAATGAGTTTCACGTGTTTTCAGTCTGAAGCTCTGAAACTGCGACAGCCAGCGAAACAAGTTTTTTGTTCTTTCATCGTCGTGTTGAGCCGACTCTGGATGTTCTCTGATCCGCTTGGGAACTCTTTTGTCCTCTGAAGGATTGAGGATTTAAACTTATCGCACATTCACTGACAAAGCTATTTTTACAAAATATATACACACACACACACACACACACACTGACACACACACACTTTGAAGTCACAGACAGTGGAGAGCTGAGGGTTGTGTGACTGCTGCAGAGTTGTTGCAGTGAACACAACTCTCACACACACACAGAAACACAGAAACCCACAAACAAATAAACATACACATGCCCTCAGATTCCAGCAGCATCGGCCTTAAGGAGATAAATCAGAAGGACAAAAACAGATTGACTTCAAAATAAAGCATCACCAACTAAAGCTTTTGCATCGCTTTAGTTTTAATTTGTTTAGATGTGTTTTTAAAACTGTTTCTCATAGAAAATTAGTTTGAGCTCAAAGTGTTAAAATCAGCAAACAAAGAACGAAAGAACAATAATTATCAGACCTTGTTTTAGTTGAAAGTCTTTGTTCGTCACTTTTGATTATAATTTAAAGCTTTTATTTTGAAGGCAGTGAGTCATAATGAGGAATTTAATTCTTTAAACAACTCAGACGCTTTCACTCGTTCACACTCGGCTCAGTCTGAATGAAACAAGGCTGGTGTGTGTGTGTGTGGGGGGGGAGTTCCTAGACGACTGGTTGGCATGGTAACTGCACTGCCGCAGTCTCCCTGTGAATGTGTTTGTGTGTTTGTGTGTGTCTGTGTGTATGTGTGTGTATATGTGTGTGAGTGCACTGTGTGATGGGGTTTCTGTCCCACTGCTTGGAGTGGCTGCACAAAGTGAAAAGACGAGAGGGAGACACACACACACACACACACACACACACACACACACACACACACTTTGTAATTCATGAGAAAAACAGAAACATGGGGGGTGAGAGGATAAGACAGAGGAAGGAAGCAGAGGAAAAGGATGAATGAAGTAAAAAATGTTTGTGTGTGTGTGTGTGTGTGTGTGTCTGGTCTCAGAGGAAACGTTGTGCAGAAGAGTTGGATTGAACGATCGATAACATTTTCATTTAATATACCGTGTGTTTGATGTAACAGTTCAACAGGTGAAGAATCAACGTGTTTGAGCTCTAAACTAAATTATGTGACTGATAATGATTCTTTAAACTGATGTGTTGCTCCTGGAGCCATCACTCATAGACAGACAGCTACAGAGTTGTGTGTCACTGAAATTGTTCATCGATGAATGTCATTGTGTTACTATAATCCGTCCTCCCTCTGCTCCACTGATCCGTCAGCTCTTCACCGGCTCCCTCTCTCTCTCTCTCTCTCTTTAAATCTGGGACAGTTCGATGTGTAATTTGTGTTTAATCTTAAATGTGTGTGTGTGTGTGTGTGTGTGTGTGTGTGTGTGTGTGTGTGTATGTAGCTGACCTGTCTGCAGGACTTCTTCGGGGATGACGACGTGTTCATGGCATGCGGCCCGGAGAAGTTCCGTTACGCTCAGGACGACTTTGTGCTCACACACACCACCAAGACGCAGACGTTTGTTAATGGTGAGACACACGCACACACACACACACACACACACACACACACTGGACAGTTGTGATGTCAATAGAAATCTTGTTTTGTGCGACCAATTCACATGTGGGTTTAACTGATGATCCGACTTTGTTTTCCCAGAATGCCGAGTCAAAGCGTCTCGCCCTGCTGCTCCTCAGAAGGCTGCACCTCCCAAGACTCCCAGCAGCTCCGGGCTCTCCTCGTCCAGGACCAGAACCAAGTCTCCTGGTCCGGGTCCAGGTGTGAACATCAGAAACATTTAATTACAAATTATTTAAAATAAATTTTTCTAAGAGATGATATAAAAATCACAAAGACAATAAACAGATGATAAACGATGAAAAACGATTACTATTTAGCATTGATGAAAAAGATATACAAAAAGATATTGACCAATCACAAGGCTCCTTTCTCTTGTCTGTAGCCAATGAGCCCTCAGGGAAGTCATCCAGGTCCAGCCCCTCGCCCACCAGCCCGCGGCCTCAACGCAGCCTCAAGGTCGGATTCATTCATCGATCGATCGACTGATCTGTTTCCTTCACATCTGGAGTTAGAACATTTCTTTTTCTCTTTCCACACGTTCACGTCCGTCTCGTTTTGTCTCCAGATCTCTGCTCGTCGATCGTCCTCCACTGACGTCAACGGGGAGTCCGAGCAGCCGGAGGACGACATTGTCGAGGGTCAGTGTTTACGCACTTATTTAAAAAATTGGCCTCAGAGTGAAGCACAAAGTCGACAAACTCTGAAACCATCAGAATGGCTTGTTCAAACTGGAGTGAACCAGTTAAACCTCCTGAGTAAAGACTTTCTCCTCTCACAGTTAACGGGAATCGAACGGTTTCTTCCTCCAACATCAACGACAAGTACCAAGTCGGGAAAGTGATCGGAGATGGAAACTTCGCTGTGGTGAAGGATTGTGTGGAGAGGTGAGGAACATCGAGAACTCAAAACTCCAAATGTTAACCTTAAAAACTGGGAGGTTGATTGTCTGGGTTCAGAGTTTGTTGATTGACAGGTCGAGTGTTTTGATTGACAGGTCCACGGGAAAGGAATACGCCCTGAAGATCATCGACAAGGCTCGATGCTGTGGGAAGGTAACACTGATATTCATATAAGTATTGTGTTGACGAGAGCGGCAGTGATAGTGTGTTTAAGTGGCTTACTGTGTGAGTGTGATTGTGTGTGTGTGTGTGTCTGTGTGTGTGTGTTTGTGTGTGACACAACAGGAGCACCTGATAGAGAACGAGGTGGCGGTCCTGCGGAGGGTCAGACATCCGAGCATCATCGAGTTAATCGAGGTGGAGGAAACGCCGTCTCAGCTGTTCCTCGTCATGGAGCTCGTCAAGGTTCTTCCTCCTCTTCCTCATCTTCGCCTTCATCACCTCGTGTCTTTAAAGCGTCACCACTCTCATGCCTCTGCCTCTGCCTCCACCAGGGCGGCGACCTGTTCGACGCCATCACCTCCTCCACTAAGTACAGTGAGCGGGACGCCAGCGCCATGGTGTTCAACCTGGCCGGAGCCGTCAAGTACCTGCACCGCATGAACATCGTCCACCGCGACATCAAGCCGGAGAACCTGCTGGTAAACACACACACACATACACAAACACACACACACACACACAAAGTTAGACGCTAACTGGAGTGTGTGATCAGGTGTGTGAGTATCCAGACGGCACCAAGTCCCTGAAGCTGGGGGACTTTGGTTTGGCGACGGTGGTGGAGGGGCCGCTCTACACCGTGTGTGGGACGCCGACGTACGTGGCCCCAGAGATCATCGCAGAGACCGGGTGAGAAACGCTTCAGTGTCTTTGAGGGTTCGATTCCCTCAGTGTTTGGGTCACTCGTCACATTCCTGTAAAGGTAAAGAATGAATCTGAACCTGCTCTGTGTGTTTGTGAAGTTATGGTCTCAAAGTCGACATCTGGGCGGCTGGAGTCATCACCTACATCCTGTTGTGTGGATTCCCTCCATTCAGAAGGTCAGAGATCACAAAGCTTCTTATTATCAATAATAAAACCTGCACGCGTTCATTCAGAGGATTTGAAAACATGTGTCCATCTGGTCCCTGACACAATATAGTGTCTTGTTTTCTATAACATGAACTTTTACGTGTCTTCTTGTTCCTCAGTGAGAACAACGTGCAGGAGGAGCTGTTCGATCAGATCCTCAGAGGGAAGCTGGAGTTCCCATCTCCGGACTGGGACGCCATCAGTCTGCCTGCGAAGGTACCACAGCCGCTTGACTCTCGACGTAGATGATTGACAGCTGAGATTGATTCATGATTGGTCAGACCAGGATTTGTGGGAATATTGTGAGCTTCACTTTTGTAGAACGTGAGGAAGTAGAGACGAGTCATCCATCATCCTATACAGTTATTTAAAAAGAAGCTTACCTTTTTTTTAAATGGATTCAACGTTACCCATCTTTACTGTCAGTACTGTAAACGCATGCCAGTCACAGGCAGGTTTGATGAAACAGCTCATAGCGGTCAGTTGCCTGCAGGCTGTTAACTGTCACATGACCTGTTCCCCAGATGCTGATTAGTCAGATGCTGCAGGTGAACGTAGACACTCGTTTCACTGCCGAGGAAGTTTTGTTACACTGCTGGGTGACGGTAAGAAAACACACACACACACACAAATACACAAATACTACATACCTACAGTACAGACCACTAGAGAAGAAATGAGTCACAATGGTTTTCAGTTACTAACCTCAAAGCAGAAGTTGTTGTTACTCTCTGTGGAAAGTGAAACAACTTCCTTCCCTTGTTCCTTATTTCAAAACCTGCCTCAGTCAAACTGGATTCCGATGCTAAATGCTAACGGCTGTTACTGGTGACTGTGTTGGTTTAGGACGAAGCTCCCGTCGACTCCAACGCTGTGAGCAGCACTGAAGACCAGACCAGTGAAGACGCACTGGAACCAGAGCAGGAATTACCAATTCTGGAATCCAAACAAGTTCCTTCACCCATGGTCTAAAACTCACCTCTTGAAAGTTCACCACCTTGTTTTCCTCAAAACCACAAAATGTCTGGAATAACATTTTCTGGAAACTAAATTAGTCTTCCAGAATTCCATCAACACTGCTCCGGAACATAGGAATTAGCTCCTTCAAATCAGTCTCATATGTTCCCTCATCGTATTTTATCTTCTGGATACCAAACAAGGTCCCACACTGGTGATCTACATCTAGTTCCATTTCATGTACTAGAAATGATCTCCATCCAATCGGCTCTAGAACATGTCTCTCCAAAGGAAACTCCACCTGCTCTCAGTGGAGCAGATCTACTTCACCCACTGGAAACCAAGCAATTTCCTTGAAATCTGGTCTAGAATACACCCTGTTTTATCTTCTGGAAACAAAGTGATTTCTCCACATATTTGGTCGACTAGTGATCGTGATCCATGAAACCAAAACATTCCTTCATCCTGGTGTGAACACCCTTTGATCAGCTGTAGAAGAGCAATATCTCTTTCCTTTTCATATACTAGAAATGAGCTCCTTAAAATTAGGTCTTAAACTCTGGAGACTAAGCAGGTTATCCTCATCCTTCTGGTCTAGAAGCGGTCCTATCTCACCCAAGGGACCAGAACCACTACCAAGTAAGCTCTAGACTAGAACACAAGTCCTTGTTCATTCGCTTGAGACCTTCACCCACTTCTAAGAACGTTTTTTCAGTCTTGATTTACTGGAAACCAAAAGTGTTCCTCAACCTCCAGTTTGGAATTGATTTAAAAAACCAAAAGGATATTCACTCTACTTGCTGGACTGCTCAACTGGAAACAGGTTCTTTAGTATTATATCCAATCCATCATTGGAGACTTTCCTCAGCTGTGATCTAGAACAGTATTTAATCTACGTCTCTGCTGCTGTACTGGAAAGTATTTACATCCTCGTGGATAAGCTCCATTAGACCTCGACCACTGCTGCTGGAAGGACAGACACCACATCAACCGTGGAACACCGTGAAGGTGCTATTGGACCGTTCCACCCCCCCCCCCCCCCCCCCCCGATGTCTTATGGGACTGAACCTCTGGTCTGACTGACAGTGGACTCCGAGGCTCTGAGATAAACTCCAGTGTTTGACTTACATAAACTCTCCCTGTGGTTTCGGGACCTTGTTCTTAGTCCCTGCCTCTCGGAGACCAGGACGTCTTCCATTTATTCTGGGAAACGTCCCCCGTCCCTCCTGCCTTGTCCCTCCGGCCTTGTCTCTCCTGCTCTCCTTCCGCTGGCCTGAAGGACGTTTCTCATTTCTTCTACTTGCTGCCCAACTGTCCAGGAAGAAACTCAAGTACTGTGCCTGTTTACGCTGCTGATGAATTCCTCTTAATATCCGAAATGCTCTTTCCTCCACAGGTCCTCAGAAACTAGCACTGGTTAATTACTGTACTGAAACACAAGGCTCATTGTTTTCTCATATATGGAAGATTATTAGATAAAAGATAAGGGGGGGGGGGGGATGTTTCATAATGTCTCTAAACTGGAATTTTGGTGGATTTTAAGCTTTTTGGGAATCGGAATCTTTTTATGAAAAATATTTGAGTGGACAGTTTAATGAATTTGATGAAAAGAAATAAAAACTCAAAACAATGAGCCTCACAAACTTACTGCAACGACCTTGTGAGGTTGCGATCTTTCGTGCGACTGAGCTAAAGGGAGCGTTCCAGACCAGACCTCCAGTTCACGGAGGATAAAATATGTTGTAAATGTTGTAAATATCACTCGTCTGTTGATGTCTGTCTGTGTGAGTCAGTCGTGAATTAGGGAAATAGTAGCAGCTTGAAAAAAAAAATCAACAAACAAGTTTTAAAATAAATAATCATAAGACGCGATGTGTCAGCACCCAGAATAAACCTTGTTTTCCCAGACACTGTATATTTAATGGTTTTCCACTTTGAACCTGAGACATTTTCACACAGTAAAATGTATTTTAATAATAGTTATTGATTCAAATAAACAAAGTTAAAGACAGAATAAAAGATTCAAGGTTTCTGACGGGTGTTGACAAACTGTGATGAAAGAGTTTTTTACCTGAAAGTTGAGTTTGGTTAGAGCGACGGATTCTCTCTCTTTACACGGTGACATCGTGGGTCATCCACCAATCACATCGCTCCATCCGCACGTCATCATTCATGCCGTCTGTTGATGTTACTGGTCAGTGTGGATGAAGGAAAGGCGTGTGTGTGTGTGTGTGTAAATAAGTGTGAGTGTGTATTTGATCTGTTATTGTGTTTGCATTAATGAAGGGGGGGGGGTCATTTAAAAAAAAAAAAAGGGTGTCAGTCGTCGTGTGGATGAATGACCTGATGCTGTGACCTCACCGTGACCTTTCCATGGCCTTTACCAAGTTCTGATTGGTGGCTCGGCCTTTGACCTTCTATGCCTGCTATGAACCCAGTAGTCTTAATTATTTTTCTCTTTGCTTTAAACCAAACCAAACGGAGCCTTGTGTCGATTCTGTTGCGTTGCAGCCACACCTGGGTCATCCACGCTCCCGACCACTCTCCGATGTAAAGCTGCTCGTATTCTGTTCACATGCTACGTAGTTTTCTAACTCACACTGCAGAGTCAAACCTGTCTGGCTCCAGTCGAAAATGAAGCCGACGCTTGTCTCACATTGAGAACAAGAGAGAAAACGTGTTGCCTTGACCAAATGTGCCAATTTGCACTGAGGGAAGAAGAAGGTGCAGAGTTTGGCTGAAACCGACTAATTGCTCGTTACTGCCCCCTGTCCACTGCAGGATGAATGACACACGACAAAGCTCACTTGTGTTTTTGTTCATGTTTAGGAAGCATCTTGTTGGTTTCGAGCAAATCTACGAAACCCAGAAGAGAACCAGGTTTGGTTCGGTCGACTATGACCGAGGAGATTTCAGTGATTTGACCCAGGGTGGCTGTAGCTGTGAGGCCCTTTGTGTGTGTGTTTAAAATCAAATGCAATGTGTGTGTGTGTGTGATCATTTCACCTCATGCCTCATTTTAGACAGAAACTTTTTTATGGTAGAAGAACTAGATTAATGAACCAAACGGGGCTGGTTTTCCAAAAGGAGTCTGCAGTTGATCTTCAGGATTTATGCTGAATTATTTCCAAGCAAGTTTTAAAACACAACCCTCTGAACTTATCTAATTTGAAAGACAATCATTTCTTTGTAATGAGCAGAAGGTTCATGTTAAACCTTCAACCTGGTAGATAGAAATCTGAATTAAGAATCATTCAACATTTGCTGTAATTGACCTTAAGACATTTCTGTTAAACTAATTAAAGACTCAAAGTGATTTTCTTCCTGTGGGACGCTTTTAGGAAAACTAGTCCCGGCTCAAAGTGGAAGGAGACGTGAGAGCAGCAGTGTTTTGAAGGCATGTTGTAGACATGTTTTGATGATGTGTAATGTCGATGTGTGTTGATATGAAACCTGTATGTTTGTTGGGATCGGGGGCGTTTGGAGGAAACACAAACCCTGATCTGTATCAAGGAAAGATGAATTGGACTGTGAAAATAAAACTGATGCGGTGGCATCACGTGAACCCTCAGTGTCCCGCTCGTCTTCCTGCTGCGTTATGAACAAAGTCACTGTGACCTTTCACCAGCAGAGAGACATTCAATAGAACATGTGCAGAAACAACTGAAATGCCTAAAAACTTTATTTGGATTAAAAACTTGGAATGTTCAGGTTATACATAAAACTTTAACACACACACACACAGAGAGAGAGCGAGAATGACATTGATGCAGATGAAACCTGGAAGAATTTCCCTCGAACCCTGATTGACTGTAACTCGAACCTCGAGGCTTTAAAGTGAAACGACTCAGAAAACAGACAAGAAGTTTTTCTGTGTATCGTCCTTCATGAAAACTCCTAATGTCTGTGTAAAAACTTTATTCAGTAAGTTTTAATCTGTGCATGTGACAAACGAGATTCATCATCACTGACGACATCTAGAGAAGAGGGAGAGAAAGTCGTCCATGTTTCATCTGCAGTAATAAAGTTTCAGTTTGTTGAAAACGACCTGGATTCAGTCCAGAAATACAAGATGCTGTTTTTAAAAAGTGTCGTTGTAAAAAAGAGCGACAATTAAAGAAAGAGTTAAAGTACAGTAAGTTTTCCATGCTCCTAATACATGTGTGAGAACCAGCCTGAAATAAAACCTCCTCACACCAGTGAATAATAACAAATGTTAACTCTAAAGTTCAACATCATACAACGAGTAATGGATCTATGTTGAAGGAAAAAAAGAGATTGAGAATAATATCGTTATTGAGAAGAGACTTGTAATTTACGAGAATAAAGTGGTAACATCGCTAGAATAGTCACATAACCAGAATAAATCCAACATGACACGTGGACAAAAATTTACAATTTAACTCTTTAGGTTGGGGACTTATTACTCGTCACTCACTCACTAACATTCTCTAGTTCACTGTGTATGAATTATATGACATTAAATCCAGATTATAAACAAATATGAATTTAATCATTTTAATCTGTTTAATACCAATTAAGTTCACTGCCGACGATTCTCCATTTGTGCAAAACACGTTTCTCTCAGACACCGCTAAAGAACGTGTTCAATTAAACCTTTTTCTTGAGCAGTTGTGCGACGATGGTTTAAAAAGGTTCTGGGAAATACTCGGCAATGAAGAAACAATAAAAAGTAACTTCAGTTTTCTTTGTGGAAAATTATCAAGTTTAACGGGAACGTAAATCATTTAATTTTGTTTAATAAATATCTCCACGTACCAGAGAGAACTTCAGGAAACAGAAAAATGTTGAGTAGATATTTGTCACAACTGGAGGCTCGGGTCTGTCTCCTGTCGCTCGTCTCACCGCTGAACAACATGGACGTTTCTGTCAGTCTCTGATCTGCTCCGGATGAGACGCTCTTCGCCTTTCACTCTGTTAAAAATAAAACAAGTGGAGCAGTCGTCCTCTGAGCTGGAACTGTCCCGATCCAAAGCTGCAGACTGAAGCAGGATGTCAAAAGTCTTTTGTTAAACTTTTTCTCATCAGACACAAAGAGGAGAAGCTGAAAAGGCTCTTAAAGGGGGTGTGGTCAGAGTCCATGAGTCAAATCCATCAAAAAGGTCAAATCCAGTTCCACAGTGGAAACATCACATGGGACACGACCCCATGTCAGTTTTATTCCATCGTTAAGGAAGCAAAGGTCCGTCTTCTTCTTTGTCGTGACACTGACAAAGTCTCGAGGCAAAATCAAGACAAGACTTCTTGTTTCTTCAAGTCAGTCACAAACGGCCGATAGAGGCTGACCAGAAAGAAAAGACAAATAAAAAAAGCACCGTCTGTAGGTGGCGCCGCTGTTTCCCGCCCGTGTGACCGAGAGCAGCTTCAGACACAGGAAGTCGATCTTTCTTTAAAAATCCTCTTCGTCCCCTCGTCAGAGAAAAGAAATGTAGTTTTTCGGGAATAACCCACGTCTCCCACCGACAACTCCCAGAATCCACTGCTCATCCACAAACTCCACCTGTGTTATATCATCACCAACCTGCAGGGGGGAACAGAGAGAGAAGGAGGGAGGGGTTTTTTTTAAACAAAGAAAAGGAAAGAAAATCATTGAGCTCTTTAAATGCGAGTGTCTGTGTAATGAACATTGTTTTGGCTGCAAATAAAGAATAACTACGCGTTTCCACCATCTTGAATTTTGACACCATCATTATTTTCCATGTATGCTTCAGAACGAGGTCATGAAACCTCTGCTGCTCGTGACGCTCACGTACCTTCAGCGTGAGCTCGTCCTCGCTCTCTGCTGTGAAGTCAAACAAAGCCTTGCCCCCCCCTTTAACTGCCGACTGCTGGTCTGGGACTGGCTGGACTGGGAACATCAGGAGGAAGTAATAGTTAGACACAGACGATTTTCATTAATGATTATTCTTCCTGCTACAAGTGAAATCACAGCTTGATTAATCAAAATGGATTCCACTACATTGACTTAAGACTGAATTGTGTGTGTGTGGTTGTGTGTTGGTGTGTGTGTTTTTGTTGTACCCTGGTGCGGCTGTGTGAAGGCAGCAGGGTAAAGCCCCTCCCTCCCCTCCAGTCTTCCTCTCCTCCACTCAGTGTCTATGTGCTTAATCACTCGGATCAGTGCCCCCTTGTGGAAGGACAGGTCCTCTTCGGTCTGACCGGGGAAGTCAAACAGAGCCACAGCCCACTCCTCCACCTCCTCCACCTCCTCCTCCACCTACACACACACACAAGTGATTACAAACCATTAAAAAGACACATCAGATCATCTGATCATTGAGGAAATACTCATATAAACCAACTTCACCTCAGAGTTCGAGTCCTGTGAGGTCTTTGGTTCTGTGGAAGACAAATGTACTAAATAAAGCATCATTACATTTAAATCTAAAGTTGTGAGAATTGAATCTTCACCTTTAAATAAAAAGGATAATTTCCTCAGCCCACCGTTATTTTCCAGCACTGTTGTATCTATCGCTGTGGCCTTAGTGGTTTCCAGTGATGACAGCGTCTGTGGAAGCGGCTCCACCACCTCAGTGAAGCTCAGGGGGAATATTCCTATTCGCCCGTGGATCTGGCCCCGCCCCCACTCCAGTCCTTTGAGCTCCAGCAGGGCGATGACATCACCCTGGGAGAAGGTGAGCTCATCGCCCTCCTCTCCCTCGTAGTCGAACAAAGCAACGCAGCGAGGGCCGCTAGGAAATGCAGGACAGATTAAAACGGGGTCTCCTGAAGACAGCGAGTACTCAGGGTCTATTGTGTAGTTTATGATGTTGTGTGTTTGTGCATCGGACCTGACGGGAGGAGGGTCCGGTTGATCTTTCTGTTCAGGAGGCTGCACGGGCAGGATGGACTGAACAACACAGGGAAACAACAACTTAACACGAAGTTCAAACCCCGGAGTCTACGTCCATCTTTATTTACGGTCTACATTCATACGTCCTTAAATATACATTAAATAATATCTACTCCATAAAGCTGTTTAGGTACCTGTGACTCCGATAGGCTGACGTCCTCCAGAGCGGGTTTTGATTGGCCGTCCTGATCAGGGACAGGCTCTGGTTGTGTGTCCAAATCCAGGAGAAACGGTGATGGGTTGATGAGTGGGACAGCGGAGGTTTGACCAACTCCTTCATCAGGGAGACGCTCTGAGGGCAGCGGGTCGTCCAGGACAATCAGGACTTCCTGTTTCTATGGCAAAAATGAAATTACACACCTCAGGCTTAAAAATAAATGAACTTGTATTTGTGTGTGTGTGTGTACACACCGTGTAGCTGGTATAAAGAGGATGTCCAGGTTTGGGCCGGGGGGGCAGAGGGGGTCCTCTTTTTGAGACCCTCTGAGCCGGCAGCTTATTGGCTGTTACAGGAGGGGGAGTGGTCTGTGAACTCTGGGCGGCTGGTGACACGGCGAGGGCAGGACTGGCTCTGGAAGGCGGAGGGATCTGGTTGGCTGAGGAGGTCGAGTTGACGGCTGGAGGTGGCGGACGCCCTGGAGTGGATTTGATTGGTGGAGGACGGAGGGGGAGGAGCTTTTCACCTGAGGGCCTGAGGAGAACAGAGGGACTCGGGTGTAACTAGTAATCCTCTAAGGGCAGACTTGAAATATCATGTTCAAGAGGTCCAGCCTGTTCTGTAAGGTCACAGCGACCTTGACCTTACCGGCGAGGAAGAGGAGGGTCTGCAGCTCTGGTACTTTCTGCTTTCTGCTGGATCACAGGGCTTTTCCTCAGGGACGGAGCCGGAGCTGTGATGGGGGGTTTGGCTGGAACCGGAGTGGCGGTGGTGGCCGGGGGTCCTGATGGTTTTGGGGTTGGAGCCGGAGCAGCTGCAGATTTGGATGAGACCGGGTTTGGATCCGGAGGTTGTGGTGAAGTTCCAGTAGGTTTGGGAGCCAGATTTGGAACTGCAGGTGCAGAGTAGAAGTCAGAATATGTTTTAAATATATTTTATAATTACTTCCTATTCATATCAGAAGGTTAAGTTAATAAACAATAGTGAAATCAACATTTTTAGGAAGTAAAGGAAAGAAATACACATTAAAACTGCTCATTACCAACTTTATTTAAAACCAAAACAAACTGTTCTCATGTAAATTGGGCTTTTATTGTGAAGGAGCTGCAGCCACACATTCTGCTCCAGGTAAAATCAGAAGTATGGAAAGTATCTCTCACACACAAACACACACCCCCCACGGTTTACTGTTAAACTGGAAGCCTCTGGGTAAGGGGGTGTGACATTTCTGACACTCTCCAGACAGTTGACCAATCAGAGAATACTCAGTTCTTTGGAGGCGGGACCAGGCCGTTCAGACAAAGAATGAACAGAGAGGTTCATTCTGACAAACCACAAACAGAGGGGGCTCTTTCTCTCCTCACACAATCACAGCATTTGTCTTTCACAATGTTTGGATTGCATAATGTAACATACACGCACACATTCAAATCTCTTCACGTTTGCATATTTATGCCTCATAACAAGGACGCAAGGTTCACGTCTGTAAGCTTTCAAATGCTCCATTGTGCTGCAGTTACATCCAGCATAGTGTGCACACACACACACACACACACACACACACACGCACACACTCTCTCTTACCGCTATCCCTGCGGTGGGAGGTCAGTGCTGCCGGTTTGGTCGGGACGCCTGGACGAACACTTCCTACTTTCACTGAAACAACGAGGATCAGAGGAGAAGAGATAAAGACGATTAGGTGAAGACAACTGCCATTAAAGAACCTACACATTTGCGTAACTAATAAAATATCTAATCCTCATCCTATATCAACACAATGTTTTCTGGAGTTCCCACTATCTGCAGGCAGAGCTACAGATTATGGTTTACTAACACTCACCAGTTGGTTTTGCATCGGCCTGCGTCTCCTCGGCCTGAGGCTCGGCCTGTGCTCCACCGCTGACCTCCACTGAGGGTCTCGGGGGAAGAGTCGGGATGCTCTGCCCAGCTGTGTTGCTCTTGTCCTGTTGTGCTGATCCGACGCAGGCCCTGGGGGCGACTGGAGGTCTGGGTGGAGGTTTGGGGTTCGGAGCTTCGCTGAGAGAGGGTGTGAGTTTGGGTGGAGGGGGCCTGGGGGCCGGGACGGGGGCCGGGACGGGGGCCGAGGCAGGAGAAGAGACGTTAGATGACGGGGGTGCTTCTGAAGCAGGCTGTGGTTTTGGTGCGACTAACGGTTTGGAAGGTGCTGCAGCAGGTTTCAGGACACAAGGTGCCGACTCTGGAGCCGTTGGAGTTTCAGCGTTTGACTCTTCAGACAGAGACTCAAGTGTTTCCTGTGCAACCGACTCTGCTGTCAAACCAACATCTTCCCAGAAGACTTTGCTGGATGGTTTAGAAGAGTGTGAAAAGTTTTTGGGTTTTGGAGCGACAGTGGGAGGGGCAGATTTTGCCGGTTGGAGACGAGGGCGTGGCCGGGGTTCAGGTTTCTTTGTCACAACAAAGTCTCCGTCGTTAGTTTCCCCACAGCTCCCATCAGCCACCTGCTGCTGCTCGAAGGCTTGTATCCTCGCCTTCAGCGCCGCCATGTCCTCGTCCTCGCTCTCTGACTGGCTGTGCCCGCTGCTGTCGCTGTGCTGATCAGGAAAGCCCCAGTCGTCTGAGCTGAAGGCGTTCAGCAGCTCCTGCAGGTACTTCCCCTGACTAACTTCTGAGTTGGTGGAGTCAGCTTGAGCCCGGGCGGCGAGCGTGGCGTAACCGTCCTCACGTAGCTTCACCAAGGTCTGAACTTTGACCTCGCTCCTGCTGATTCGCTGGACACCGAGCTTAGAGCGAGGGCGTGGTCTAGGACGCTCCAGCGGGACTTGAGAAGAAGCAGAGGGAGGAGTTGCAGCGTCAACTGCAGCAAACGCCTGATCCCGCCGGTCAGTTTGGGCACAAGTGGTCGAGGTGAAAGGTGAACCGAGCTGCGAGAGGACGTCACAGCACTGTGCGTGTGCCGAGGCGTGAGGGACCGCCTCGGGCTCCGTGTTTGTTCCGACACAGTCACTGTTCAGGGATGTGAGTGTTGATTGGCTGGCGGTGGTGGTGATGTCATCGATGGGAGATGATTTGGGAGGATTGGAGAGAGGGGAGGGTCGTGGGGGTTTCACCGGTCTGCTCACTACAAAGGAACAGATTATTCTTGTAAATATTCACCATCAAAATGTCAGAGTTAAGTGAAAAATAATGAGCAGCACTGACCCTGAGAATCTTGTGGATCAGGAGCAGATCCTGGGTCAGTCTGTGTGGCGATGGTGGTTGTGGAAATCGGACGAGTTAAAGATGAAGATGGGGATGAAGAGGAAGAGGAAGAAGAAGAAGGAAGGAGAACCTGCTCCTGTGTCTTCTCCCTGATTACCTCCTCGTATGAAGGAGGCGGCTGTGGAGAGTAACACGGTCAAAAGGAAAATCAAAACAAAGACACAACTGGAAAAGTGAAAAAGGTCTAAATGTCAACTTTAATATTTTTGTATGCATGCTTTTTCTTATTCTCTTCAAATGAAATTGACTTGTTTACCTGTATGGACGGAGGGATTGTGGGTCCCCAGATCTGTGCGGCAGGAGGAGGGGGGGGTGGGAAACCCCCAGAGGCCCCTGGGAACCAGGAGGTGGAGGCCAGCGGCTCAGCAGACAGGATGGTGATCTCCGGTCGCCTGGAAACAAGTACAGATAACAGGGCTGCAACAACCAACCAAACACACAACCTGACACGACAACAACAATTCAAATAAAAACCACAGCGATCCAGCAGCGTCTCACCTCCTGTCTCGCTCTCGGTCCCTGTCTCGCTCTCTGGTATTGGACGTCTCGGAGAGAGAGGTGGACCTGGTGGAGGCTGTGGGACAGGAAACAGCTCAGAGTTAAACATAGACGACATGAAGTGTGGGAAACGAGCAGAGGCGGAACATTTAGTTATTTAAAATTCCGATCAAGACACTTTTACTAAATAGATGTTAAAGACGTAGAAAAAGAATAACTTCACTCACTTCTTTTGATGGCAGCTCTGATGGACGAGAGAGGACCCTGGCTACAGAGAGAGAGAGAGAGAGAGAGAGAGAGAGAGAGAGAGAGAGAGAGAGAGAGAGAGAGAGAGAGAGAGAGAGAGAGAGAGAGAGAGAGAGAGAGAGAAACTGTGAGTCACATTATTTCACCTCGGCTTCCATCTCCTCCCTCTGTACATCTCTCTTTCTCCAGTGACAAACATAGCTCGCTCGTCCCACCCACTCTTCAGTGTCTGAACCTCACACATCAACATTCTTCATGACGTAATTTGTAAAATGTTTGTTTTCTCTTGAAGCTCAGGGTTCGCTGCCTTGCTCGAGGGAAATAACAACGGCCCAACTCTCAAATTAACAACAGATTCAAAATCACAGATTGTTGACAGGTTCAAGGTCTCGAACACAGACTCTCAATAAAGATGGACGATGCATCGCCACTTCCTCCCACTGTAAAAAATGAAGCTAAAATATTTTTCTATAGTTGTGGGTGTGTTAGCTTTACTTCTTTAAGGTTCAGGTTAACACACCTACAGTGAAACCACAGCACACAAACATGGAGGTCATGCTGGTCCAGTGTGGGAGTAACAAACCTGCTAGCTCAATGTTTTCACCTCTTCCTATCACAACAGACACAATTGAAAAGACACCACCTCTTTTTTTGATGTTGCTCAACGTTCCTTAACTAAAACCCTCTGTGTGTTTTTTTTCTTATAACTGTTTAAAATCTTTCCGGATGAAGAATTTGTTGAAATCCTGTTTTTCTTAACACAGCAGTAAAACAAAGAATTTGGGACAACCTCCCCTGGTTCTTCCCAGACGTGGACTTGTTGGCCTCCAGTCCGATCAAACTGATTCACAGATACTTCGGCGGCTCGAGGTTCAGAAACCGAGCCAAGAATTCTTCCCACTTTAGGAGAGAAGTAGTTGTTGTGATGCAGGGACTCACCCAGACGACAGAAGGAGGTCAGACGTCTTTCTGTAACTTTTTATTTCTCTTTTCAAGGGTTGAAGTGTTTCTCCTCTTTGTCTGTGCTCGTCTCTCCTTCTCACAGAGCTGTAAACCAACGTGACTCACCCCCCCCGACACTGTCCAAACCCTCCGCTTCACTTTCAACACTGACGGAAAAATACTCCTCTTTTCCTCCTCTCTCCATATCTGACTGATCACTGAAAAAAGACCAGTGGGTTGGCCAAAACAAAACCACTGAGTGAAGCCTGGTAAATTCATTTAGCTGATTTTATTTAGACACAAACAGACGATAGTAATTTGAACTCTGGTCCATGTCCCATCTGCTAACATGGAGGAGGTCGGGTTTCCAAACCTATTCTGCAGACAGCATCACTGAAGAAAATCTACTCACACATGTGCCCTGCCCCCCCCCGCCCCCCCGCCCTTGGGTCTCTGGGTCTGACACACTCCCGAAAGTATTTGGGCTGTTGGCTGGTTGGCATAGTAACTAGCCAAAGAAGTCACAGGGTTTAAAAGTGTGAGTGTGTGTTTGTGTGTGTGTGTTTTTATGTGTGTGTGTGTGTTTATTGGGGAAACAGGGCCTCAGGTTTTGGTTTATTCTACTTTTAAAAGTGAAGGTTGTGAAACAGTGGAAATCCCCTGATGCACGCTGACACAGCAAAATGAGACTGATAATAAAATTAATTAAAAAAAAGTTTCTGAGTTTTGCAGACGTCTCTTTTTCTTAATGAGAAATTCCCTTTGTAGCATCCAGGGTGTTTGTATCTCTATCGTTTGTAACGTTGTGTGGAAGTGTGGGCGGAGCCAAAGACGTTTTACCTGTGACGATGCTCGGGCTTGCGTCTCTCAGAACGACCTACGGAGAGAGAAACAGAGATTGTGATTGATAATTGTGTTCATCAAAAATGTGTTTACCCTGACACAAAGGAATCAGCATCTTCCTTTAGAAACAACATCAAAACAGGAGCGTTCCAAGGGGCTTTGTGGGCCCCAGGCATGATGGACCTGGGGGGCCTTGCTTGAGAGACCTGGGGGGCCTTGCTTGAGAGACCTGGGGGGCCTTGCATTAAACCACAACCGTTTTTACCCGAACCTCTAACAAAAAATTAGCAGCATGGGGCCTCGTTAGGGAGTTTCCGACCACAGTGTCGTTGCATCATGTTCGGTACATTGCTGATCATAGAATTTAAGGGGGTTCTCACAAAATTGACAGGGGCCGGAAAATAATTGCCTGCTTTGCCCACCCCTGCTTCAAAATAAAATCCACATAAAGAGATGCCACATCACCGTCTTTTGGCAACACATTAGTTTTATTCGGTCAGGTAACGATCACCACAACGACGAGCACTGACCAAAACGAGAATGAAGGGAAGAGTAAACGTATAAACGTGTCCTCGTCAGAACTGCCTGTCATCACCTTTCAAGGTGAACAAAGAAAAGAAAGAGGACTTTTTTCTCCCCGTTATCATTTCCTACCTCCTCTCCTTCTCTTCACATCACAGCTGATCAGTGGCTCAGCTCCCGGTGGCGTCCAGAGGAACCAAGTGTTGATGTGTTAGGAAAAGATTTGATTCTATCCTTTTAGTTCCTCTGTTGAAAAGTCAAAATGTCTCTTTCCTCCACTCTGTCCTCTTCTTCTCTACTTCTCTCCTTCTCTAAACGTCAGACCCGACCGCCCAGCTGTGCTGCCCGGCTTTCTGGTTGGCAGCGACCATACAGGAAGTGGGGCTGTGATTGGCTACAGCGAGATCCTGCTGGAGTCATCAGGACTTTTACCACTTCCAGATGCTTGATCTGAAGCAGGCTGACTGAGCGCTGTGCTGGGGCTGCGTTCAGACGTGCAAATGCACAGCGCAGCAGAAAAATCTCTGCAGCACACGGAGAGTCATCTGTTGGATTTGACACCAAGGGGGCTAGGTTAGAGGTCAAAGGTGAGAGATGAGCTCTAGAAGGGATTTCCTGTTTTGCGGAAGGAAACGTCATAAAAATGGGGAGATTGGGGATTTAAGGATGTTATGGATGAGACTAAAGGAATGTCTCTAAGAAAAAGGAAAGTCAAGGACCGACAGTCATCGTGACGTTTCTCCTTTGAGGCAGTATTAATGTGCGTTACTTTAAACAACACAAAGTAAACTTCACTGAGCAACAGCGCCCTCTGCAGTCACACATGGTATCAATTCTGTTGGGCTGCAGGGGAACCACGATGCAGTTCATTAACTCATGACATCACGAGTGGAAAACACAAGTCAGCACCTTTCACTCTTTAATCTCCAAACGTCAGTAGAACCTTTTTATTAATAATTTATGTAATTCGACCCAGGACAGGGACTTTCAACCTTTTGATCACGCTGATACATTCTCCCCCCTAAGCTAAGGAGCGGCTAAACACAAACCATCGTGGTAAACAACCGGGTTCAGATGCCCAAAAAAAAATTAATCACAGATTGTTGTAAGAGCCACAGGGAGCAGAACCACACAAGAGGAATGCTGCACACAAACACACAACCTTATTGTGTTGAGTTTGTGTTGTAGCGAAACGTGTCAGTGTCCAAACGTTTTCAAGGATTTCCAACTGGACTTCCTGCACGTTCGCTCTCAGGAAACAAATGTGAGAGACAAAGAGCATTCGGAAACATGTTGGATCTAATCAGATGTTTCACAACAGCAGCTGCCTGAGACTCGGAGCGACACATGCTCCCAGATCTGTGTGCGTCGACCACGGTGAAGCCCGCTCACAGTTCCCTATTGTCAACCGTCACCTGATATCACCTGTCGGAGCCACTTCTACTTCCCTTTGACTCTTGTGTTCACTCCAAACAAACTGTCAAACCCATCAAACACAAGACTGACTGGAAACTCTAGCTTGTCTAATCGAGTGCAGACTGTGAAATAAAGATGGACGATGCAGCTCCACTTCCACCACTTTGTGCCAAAATGGCGATTTGGATAAAACCCCACAGTTAGTAGATGTTCCGGAAAAGGACACAAATAAAACAACTATAAGAGCTTCTCTAATCGTCACATTTGAGAAGAAAGAAACAGGAAGTAATTTTCATTTTCCAAAAATATGCCTAGCACTAAACAGAGGGATGAGGTGACTGTGAAATTATATGTTTGTCTTACACACTATTACGGTGCTGAAAGTCGAGATTTGCTAAATTATAACTTGTGTTTGCCTGAATGAGACTTGTACATAATGGTTTTAAGTCTTGGCACAGGCCTGCCCCATTACAGCAAACTAGGAATGTGTGTGTGTGTGTGTGGGTGGGTGTGAGTGAGAGAGAGAACTTTGACCCAAATGATGAGATATTTACATGTTGATACAAGAATTTATGGCTGCCGGTTTGAGCAGGTTACACCCACAGTCTCACACAGGGAAGTTCAACCTCTCTCTGAACCTCAGCAGTTTGAGACTGGGAGCGTACAGGAAGACATGTTGGTCTATAAAATGTACGAAAAAGGGTATTTTAAAAAAGATTGTGGTTCCTATAAACACAAAGTTAACATATTCAAACTACCTGGTGTGTATTTTAAAATATTTATTCTCTTAAAATTGTTTAATCGGAGAGAACAAAAAGAAAACGCCACCCTGGGATTAAGGAGATTTGAGATGGGCATTGTTGAATTTCAAAATAAATCTATATCTTTAACTAGTAAATAAACTTATAGTCACTCATAGTTTAAATGTATATTCAGCAAATTGAACCAGTAAGTTTTAAATCCAGGTCATCAGTCCCATGAGAGATTTAACAGGGAGACATCAAATATCACAGAGGTGGTGGATCCTACAGGAGAGATGAGGATCCCACTGAAGTCAATGAAACTAAAACTTAACAAAACCAAGAAAATACAACATAAACAATATACAAATATAATCACAGGAGTGTTTTTGAGTTGTTATCTGTACATTTAAAGTTGTATTTACATCATAAACTCCCATTTAACTCATGACAACTTCTTTTTCAACATTTTCTATATAGATAATTTAGTTAAAAAGAGCCTTTTTGAGCTATTCACTGTATATTTAAAGTTGTATTTACATCATAAACTCCCATTTAACTCGTGACAACTTATTTTTCAACATTTAATATATAGATAATATAGTTAAAAGAGCATTTTTGAGCTATTGTCTGTACATTTAAAGTTGTATTTACATTATAAACTCCCATTTAACTCGTGACAACTTATTTTTCAACATTTACTATATAGATCATTTAGTTAAGAGTATTTTTGAGCTGTTTTCTGTACATTTAAAGTTATATTTACATCATAAGTTCCCATTTAACTTCTTTTCCACATGAACTGTATAGAACCCCAGTGACAGGAGTGTTCCGAGCTGGTGTCGGGACTCTAGAAGTTTCTGTGTTGTGTTGTTTTTAAATTCTAACTCGTGACAACTTGTTTTTCCAACACGTATGAATCCACGAAGTGAGAAACAGGTGGAATCTGAATAAACACGGTGAAGATCAGGGGACATGTTGGCTCGTTTACCTCCGGAGGTGCGGGGCTGTCGTCGGACCACTTGCTCCCGGCTCTCCCTCATGTTTTCCTCCTCCTCCTCGGAGCGAGCCTCGGCCATGTCTCCTCTCCGCTCTCCGGTGTTCACCTCGGGGGGGAAGTGAAGCGGAGCCGGGTCAGAACCACAGGCTGTTTATGAGGAGGTCACCATTGTTCCTCCTCCTCTTGTTGTTGTGTCGTCGCTAAACATCCAGCCGCCGCCGCCGCGCGACCACAGCCTCGACAACCCGGGACAAGTTCACCCGGACACGGCTCGGCTCCGTGAGACGCTCCGGCTCCGCACGAAGCAGCCGCGGACACAACGAACTGCTCAGAGCCGCAGTTACGGTAAAACTGCGCAGTTACGATCAAACTGCGCAGTTTATTGCGTCAAGTTTCGGGTGAAGAGTTTCTGTGCCGCGAGCTCAGCTGCACGCGCACCGGCCCCCGTGACGTCACCAACAGACCCTTATAAAAAAAAAAACAAAAAAAAAAACTTGGGAAAAGAAATGGCGGAACCAACAATTAGCATAACTAAGGTGACACAAGCTAAGCTAAATGGCTAAAGTGCTACTAATGAGCAGTCGTTAAAGAAATGAGCAACAAAAAGAGACGTTAAATGACCGGAAATATGACACACAACAACTGCATTGAGATAAAAAATGACCACAAATGATACAAAAAATAACGACGACACACCTAAAGGGACACAAAACAACTCAGAAGAGACGCAGAACCATCCAAACAATAATAAATCAACCGAAGATGCAAAACTACCTAAATAAAACACAAAATAAAAGACCATAAACAAACCTTACACATACAAAACGACTTCACTCTTTATTTCTGCAGCCTTTGTGCATATGATTACTGAAATCATATATGTACAATTGTATAATTTCCATAATCATCCACAAAGACACAGATGAGACTTAGTTATATTGACAGTTATGTTGGTGACAGAACATCATAGATGAGCTTATGTTTTAAACAAAGACAGAAAATCATGTACTGAAAGTTAAATCGACCCAGAAGGAAAGTTTGACATTCTGTCACTTTGAACTTTTCCATTTAATGACTCTTTCAAACTCTGCACGTGCATCTGATTCTGAAACAATACAAAACACTTGTTAACATGTCAACTGTAGTTTCTGTGTTTTGCCACAGGAGGGCAGCACTGACTAATCTTTCTCTCTGTCCTTTCTTTCTCTCTCTCTTTCTCTCTCTCTCTCGCTCTCCCGCCCTCTTTCTCTCGGGGGCGTGGTTTGTGGTACATTTGGGCGGGGCAACAGAGTTACCTAGCGGCCAGCAGCAGGGTGATTGACAGCTTAGCAGCTTAAAGCCTCACAGAGACTGAAACAAAACAACAGCTCGTTTTACAAGAAGAAAAAGAAACGTCTGGATTTTACTTTATTTGACTTTTAGTATTGCTTGTTTTGTTTGCTGGATTTACTTTGTGTCTGTTGAGGAGAAGAAGAAGAGGAGGAGAAGAAGAAGAGGAGAAGGAGAAGAAGGAGAAGGAGGAGAAGGAGGAGGAACAGTAAGAGAGACTGAGACACGTTTAACTTACTCCAGCAGGTTAGTGTCTACATTAAGAGTAAAGATAGAAAATAAGAAATATAAACAAACACAACACGAACAATTGTAAAAATGTTATATGAGTAATAACAATGTGTAATTATAAAACGTGAATAATAAAACATTACATAAAATATATATTATATACATATATGGTTTAGTGGAGTGAACAAAACAAATGGAAAAACTCTGAAATGAAGTATTAGAAGTAAAACATAATTAGAACAGAATAGAGTATTAGTAGAGCATGAGAGAAACAAAAAAGAGGGAGATTCAAATAGTTGAAAAATTGAAATTAGTACTTTTTTAGATGAAAAGATCAACAGAATATAAGTATCTTACTGTGTGCGTATTGTGTGTGTGTGTGTGTGTGGTATATAGCCATGTGCACACACTCATTAGCTTGCCTAAAGTTGCTAATAAGTGCATGCACACACACGCCTCAACACATCAGACAGGACCAGATGACAGCAGGTAGGATTTTCCTGATTTTAGGTTTTATTAGTGTAATGGTGGTCACACTTTAATTTTCTGTAACGCATTTGCAAATTCAGTCCTGGCTGTGTGTGTGTGTGTGTGTGTGTCCTGCTGAAGTGCCCTTGAACAGTCACTCTCATGATTTCATCTAAACCTCAATCAGATAAAATGAAGAGCGTCAAAAAGCAGGTCAGAAACAACGTGAATACCTCCGGCCTCCGTGTGTGTGTGTGTGTGTGTGTGTGTGTGTGTGTGTGTTTGTAATCCCTGGTTTGTGTGATGGCATGTGACTGTCTGACTTTAACAAGGACACACACACATGCCGGGACAGCATTTCCTGGAGACTCAGCATAACTTTAACCACTGACCCAAAAATCAGTGTATTCCTAATTACAGACTCAGCTTTTGTCCTCGTGTTGGACAAGTTGTCCCCAATTAACTGGTTTTTAGTATAATATTTGTTTCCAAAGGTAGGCTATGGCAGACACAGACACACACAAACACACACTCATGCAGACTCACACTCATGGTGGCGGTTTGGGATTAAACATCACTATCTCATACACACGATTTACAAATCCATCCTTTACCATCTGGGCCTTTAATCTGTGTTTATGTGTGTGTGTGGGCCTGTACAGATATATTTGTGAGGACCAGTTTGAGCACAGGAGTGAAGACATTTTTTCAAAGTGAGGAAATTTTGACCGGTCCTCACTTTCTCTGCTTCAGGGTTAAGACTTGGCTTTAGGGTCAGAATTAGGTTTAGGTTAGGATTAGGCATTTAGTTGTGATGGTTAGGGAATGGCAATTACAATATGCCAAAGAGTGTTCTCACTAAGATAGAAGTACGGAAATGTATGTGTGTGTGTCTGTCTGTGTTCGAGCCAGACAGTTTAACCATCTCTCTCTCTCTCTCTTTCTCAGGAAAGCAGGTGCCAGGCTCGCTCGTCCATGTGGTCTCGGCAGCAGCTCCGAGGTAGGTACACTGTTCTGTGCAGTTGGGGGGGTGCTGTGGTGGGAATTCATGGAATGTCCTGGAATGTCCTGGAACGCCCTGGGTGGGACTCGGACGCATTCGGACCGCTCTTCCTGTTTCCTTGGAACCGCTGACGACCTTCACTTCCTGTCTCGGCCTTGGCTGGCGTTGGTGTCTGAGCAGAGATAGGAAGGGGAGGATGTACCGATACAGTTCTGGAGCCATCGGGTGTTTGGGAGTGAGAGAAAAGTGTCCCCCTCCCCCGCTCTGCTCACCCGCCCCCATGCTGAGGATTAATATGTTGTTCACCTCAGAGTTTGTGCGTCAGAATTAAACCCACTGGACCTTTTCAAACACACAACAAGTTCAGGACAAGTCTTCTCAGTTAGGTTGACACAATGAACACACACATCCCCTCCAGTTCATCAGGTGTGGATTCGACTGTACGTTCATGAATGAAGGAGATAACTCAAACCAGCAGCCGATAATGAGCTTCCTTTGCATGGTGTCTGGGCTCAGCCTTAAAGACAGGATGAGGAGTTCAGACATCTGCAGGGTGTCGGAGTCGAGTCACTGCTCCATGATATCCTGCTAATAGCGTTAAGTTATTTAATGTAGTAATCCAGACACCGGATGCTTCTACAGTCATGAATGGTTTTTGGTTTTGCAGCATTTAGCAATAATAACAAAACTGGATCTATGATGAGTTCATGTTTATGTATCAACAAAGGTTTTTTAAGGTTTGTAAAAAACTTAATCTGTTTGTTTTGAGATATACCGTCTGACCCAAAGCGGTGGACCATCCTTTGAGCCATGGCGCTAGCAGGGCTAAAAATAGCGTCCACCGTCATAGATTATCCTCCTGCAGCTCTCAGCAAGTTGATTTTCATAACGTTGGGAAGTTAAATGAAATGGCCTGGAAGGAAGGAAAAACTGTTTCACAGCCGCTCACATGAAAAACCCTCAGTTACACGTATGTTTTAAATAAGTCGAAAAGTGCTGGTGAGCTCCAGGAAGTCCCAGTGTGTCGGCCATGTCTGTAAATACGTCAACTAACAGAGCGTGTCTCTCTGTCCTCATCCCGCAGGCCAGCAGCTGTATCCAGGGCCCAGGTCAGGAGTCTGATGTCAGGGTGAGAGATCCTGCCAATGCCCCCTGTCCTCACATCGGAAGCCCATCACCCCGCCTCCTCCCAGCAAACACACATGTTGACTGGAAACATGCTATAGCCGCCTGACAGCCAATCAAAATGATGGCCTCTGTGGTGGTCAGGGGCGCCCGGAAGAAGTCTCTCACGTTGAGAGGAGTGGACCCGGAGACCTGCATGATCGTGTTCAAGAACCACTGGGCACAGGTAATCAATCAGTTAATTAATCAATCAGTCAGTCAATCAACCAATCAACCAACCAACCCATTGATCAATCAATCAATCACAAACATTTGATTTACTCTTATAAAACATCTCTTTCCCTTTCTTTATCTGTCCGTCTCTTCAGTCTGTCCTATTATCTCGTAATGGTTGGCTGACACAGTTTGTGATCTTGTGTGTGTGTTATTGTGTGTGTTGTATTGTGTGTGTGTGTGTGCGTTGCTGACCCAGACTTTGGCCCTTAAACACAGGATCCATTTAGAACAGACCTCTCTCTACAACCGCCAAGAAAACCCACACACACTTTTTGCCTGTGTGTGTCCACTAGTGTATTGTGTGTGTGTGTGTGTGTGAGTGAGTGAGTTAGTGTGAGTGTGGTCCTTGTCTGAAGCAGCTCGGGGTCAAAGGTTAACACAAGACCAGACAGTGAATGACATTCTTCTCTTTCTCTCTTTCTTTTCATTCATGCATTCAACCCTTGTTTGTCTCTTTTCTACTGAATCTTCAACTTCTCAGAGCAAATGAAATCTTTCCTATTTAGACAAAGAAACAAATCCGCAAAAAGGCGACTAATGCATAAGGCTAAATTTGGAATACACAGTATCACATTTCTAATATTGTCATATTGTGCATTTAATCAAACTTTTCATCTGTTGGAAAACATCACTACAGTTTAAAACCCTTAAACCTACAGCTGGGAAAAAGTTGTAATGGGAAAAAGGATATTTCTGAAGTTGTCAACCAAATGTAGTGGAGGTGCAATCGAATCTTATAGTATGATCATAAAAAATACATCTAGAATTATATCATTCATTAGATCACATTTATGTCCGATCTCTCTACAGGTCGTGAAGATTCTGGAGAAACACGAGCCGGGTCGCAGCGGCACTGGGGCGTTGAGCTTCCTCTCCGGATACACTAGCAGCCCCAGCGGCTCTGGAGCGTTACGCCTCGGCCCCATCCCGGCTGACGAAGCCAGCGCCGTCCAGAACTACGTGGAACACATGCTCTTCCTGCTGATGGAGGAAGACGCAGGGCAAGGTTAGAGACCAACACAAGAACCCAGCCGGCTGCATCGTGTCACAGTGTTGGATTGTACCTGGTTCGATGAGTTTAATGTCCTGATTTCAGGAGGAGCGATGGGTCCGATCCTGGAGTTTGTGGTTCTGGAGGGTGTGATGGAGAGGTTGTTCCTGTGGAGCCTGAGGAGGCAGTTCACTGAGGACATGAAGCTGGAGCAGCTCCGGATGTACCAGATGCTCCTGTCTCAGGCCAAACAGCCTCTGCTGCATCACAAGCCTGTTCTCCGACCGCTCATGATGCTGCTGGCCTCGTGTGCTGGAGCTGGAACCGGTGAGTTGACCGCGAATCACACTTATTCTCTTGATGTGTGACAGCGACATGTGTCCTGGGATTATCGTCAGAGTTCCAGGCAACCACCCCCGACGGCTCTATGAACAGAGCAGTCACAGGCCAAAGGCTTCAGAATAAAAGCCTCACATAAAATGGAGGTTCTGCCAATGTGGAAATCATCAGTTGCCTTAAACACCTGAAAAGAGTTTTGAGTTTTTTTCTGTTGGTGTCACCGTCATGGATTTCCTTCACCCGGCTAATCAGTTTAAAGAGCAACCGGAGATGGTTTAACTGTCTCCTGGCATGTAATTGGTTGTAAGTGGTTCATTAAGAAGAGGCTTCACACGCTGCAGGTGTCGATGGTAAGGTGGTTAGCTAATCGCCTGCGTTCCCTCTCCAGACAGCGGCGGCGTGGTGGAGGCGGAGCTTGTCCTCCTGCTGAACCAGCTGTGTGTCGCTCTGGTCAAAGATCCCTCTGTGCTGGAGCTGTTCTTCCACACCAGTGAGGACCAGGGAGCCGCCAACTTCCTCCTCTTCTCCCTGCTCATACCATACACACACAGGTAGGGGTCTATACATGTGTATACACACAAGTATACACACAAATCAGTATATTCTCAGATGGGTATATACACCACTGTATACACACACAATGTATATTAGCATATGTAAAACACTTGATTCTCTGTATCTCAGACAGGGTTCAGTGGGTCAACAGGCCCGAGACGCTCTGCTGCTCATCATGTCTCTGTCGTCCTCCGAGCCTCGAGTCGCCCAGCACATCGGAGAGAGCACTTACTTCTGTCCTGTAAGTACACACACACACACTCACACACACACACACTCACAGGGTTGAGAGCTTGAACCTTGACGCTTCATTCTAAAATACCTCTGTGGAGCTTCATGGTTGCCTCATGTCTGCCGCTGCTCGTCCTGGTCACGTCATCGATTTATTCAAGATCGGCTCGACTCAGACGATGTGAACAAGAAACTGAAATAGGAATAAATCTCTGTTCATCTCCACATTCATTCCTGACTAGAAGTTAAAACTGAAAAGTGTGAACTGAAGAGGTTTTTATGAATGAGAGATGTGTGTCTTGAGTCGTGCAGCGGTGGAGCTCATTCCTCCATTCATCTCCGCTCTGCTTTGTAATCTCATTAACTCAGTTATGTAATGAACTAATGAGCTCATACTCTTCCTCAGGGACTCAGGGAGTGAGAGAGTGTGACAGACCGAGAGAGGAAGGAGAAAAGAGACAGAGAGAGAGAGAAAAAGAGAGAGAGAGAGATGGTGGCAGACGGAGGACAAATGGCATATGTTCAGTAGCTTTAGGGCAGAAACACAGACTGTGAATAACGATGGATGATGCGTCTCTACTTCCAGCTGTTGTACAGAAATGAAGCCCAGACATCTCAGACACAAGCGCTGCCATCTTGTACTTCTGACATTAAACCCACTCGACCAATCAGGAGTCAGTCTCAGCTGTCAATCATGATGTTTCACCTCTTTTTTATATCATCAAATTTCTAATTAAACCCAAACTTATCAGAAACATGAACTTGAAAAAACTTCAGAGTGACAGGAAAGTAAGAAAGTATGGAGAACATTTTGAAAATAATAACTAATTCCAAAAATCTAAATGACAGTAAACAAAAAATATAAAACTCTTTAAGTATAATTGCCTGTAAACTCCCTCTGTCGGCCATGTTGGCTTCGTCACTGCCAGTTTCTGTGTGTGTGTGACAGGGCAAGCTAAGACACAAGCGTGTGCTGTGTGTGTGTGTGTGTGTGTGTGTGTCAGATTTAAAACCATGTGACCACAATCTGACCTCAATCTTTGTGCTGAGTGCAGATTAGTAAAGCAGCGTGAGATTGGCTGGTGCGCAGAGAGGGATTAGTAAGTCTGCACATGATTGGGCAGCTGCCTGATTGTTAACGAGACTTGAGACTACATCTGTTTGTCGAACCACATCTGCTGCTGCGGTTTGTGTAGATATTCATCATGTGGCTTTGTACCTTCTCTGGCCCATACTTCTCGTTTCTCTTGACTCTCCACTGTTTAAATCTGACCACATTTCCTGCTTTTAATAGAAAACACACATGGAGCCACTCTGGTATTTCATTTTCATAAAGGCCTGTGTGTGTTCAAAGATTTTCAGAGGCTTAGAAGACTTTATAAATATCTTTTAAGACTCTATAAGGCTTTGTAAGACCCTTTAAAGATGTTGTCAGGCCTATAAAACACCTGACTTGTGATTTAAGGCTTCTTAAGATTGTTTTGAATAATCTTTGTGTGTCTGTGTGTGTGTGTGTGTGGTGATAGGTGCTGGCCACAGGTCTGTCTGGTCTCTACTCGTCTCTTCCAGCCAGGCTGCAGGTTTACAGTGAAGACTGGCACTGTCTGGACCAGGCCGACTGGCAGCAGGTAAACACGACCAACACACAGTGATTGAGTGACAGGAGCAGGAAACTGACCCACAAGCTCACGCAACTGAGTTATTGTGTTAAATCAAATCAAAGTAAAATGAATCCTATAGAATCTGTGAATTGAACGAGTGAATGAGGGAATAAACAGATGAATGACTTGATTGATGAATGTTGACGTCACTGACCTGATGTTTGGGGTCAACAGGTTCCAGCTCTCGTCCACCTCCTGCATTCACTGGACTTCTGTGGTGCTGTCACCAAGGTAACACACACACAGACACACACACACACACAGACACACACACAGGCTGTGAATAATGGCAGAGACCATTTAAAAGAGAAGCATTCATCACTCTGTCTGTTCTGTCCTTATCTGCTTCCCTCAGGTCGCTCATCCCTCCATCAGGTCTCAGTTGCTCAGTTACATCTACAACGGCTTCTTGGTGCCTGTTGTGGCTCCAGCTCTGCACAAGGTACCTGAACACATCCGTGCTCCGAGGAACCTTTCACTGCCCATATTTTGAATCACACACTTTGAAAGTCAGGGCCAAGCAAAGTGTGTAACAGTGTGTTCTTCTGTGTCTGTGTTCAGCTGACAGTGGAGGAGGTGATGACCACCACGGCGTACCTTGACCTATTCCTGCGTTCCATCTCCGAGCCCGCCCTCCTCCAAACCTTCCTGTCCTTCATCCTGCTGCACACGCACGACAACGTGCACATTCTGGACACGCTGGTCAGCCGGGTCAACACGCCCTTCCAGGTAACACATGTACGGTCTGATAGGTGGAGGATGCTCTATCCTAACAAGTAAGATGACCTCTGACCCTTTTGTGTGTCCATCAGCTGGGTACAGTGTCTCTGGCTCTGTTCAGGACTCTGATTGGTCTGTTCTGTGAAGACGTCATGCTGCAGCTGGTGTTCAGGTCAGTCTGATAAGTCAAAAAATGAAATGGAGTTTGGTCCATATATAATATATACTGCAGCCGGCCACTAGGGGCAACAGGCTAGTGACTGGCTGCTGTCATGTCATCGAACTGGTCCACGCTCAGACTGCGGTGGGCGTGTCTCGGACTGCGGTGGGCATGTCTCGGACTGACCTGGGCGTGTCTCTGTGTCCTCAGGTATCTGATTCCCTGCAGCCACCTGAGCAGGAAGCAGCGCTCCTCCTTAAAGCAGAGGGGCTGTTACTCCAGCAGTGCCGCCTCCTTCCTGCTCCTCATGCCCTCCTGGTGTCCCGTGTACCTCCACAACACAAACACACGCTCCCACTCTGAGCACATCCACTTCCCCAAAGGAGCAGGTCAGTACAACTGACACATACACAACACAAGCACCTGTTCACGTTTGTGTGCTAATTCAAATTGTCCGTCTGTGTTAGACCTGTCGGTGTCGGACAGTGTCGGTTACTGTCGAGGTTCAGATTTTCAGATGGATGTAAACTACCTCCACTACCTTTCCGACGCTCACCAGGCCATCTCTGCGTCCCACAGGTTTGTGTCAATGATATTTTATTCCCTCGGAGATTAAATCAGGAAAGAAAGCTCAACAGTTCAAGTTGATTCTTAGCTCTTCTTTCGTTCCGGGTAATAAACCAGTAGGTGTAATGAGTGTTGTTTTCCTGCAGGGCCTGTCAGCTCTGGTCAGCCCCATATGACGGGATCAACCCTTCGTGTGACGATAACCGATCTGACACACCAGGGGGCGACATAGAAGAAGAGGAGGAATTTGTACAGCGGGTCAAGAGTGACTCCATCTGCTCTTTGGTCACCACTCCTCCCCCCTCTGCCCTCTCTCCCACCCCTTCCTCCTCAGATACCATCTCCACCACCAACCAGACAGGAAGGGCCGGCTCCGCTCTGGAGCTGGAGTGGGACGACATTTTTGAAGATGACGATCTCTCTTCATCACTGATGATGAACTCAGGGTTTGCAAACGGCAATGGGACTCTGGGTCCAACTCCTCCTTTACCTCCTCAGCACATCCAGGAAATGCGACGCAGTGCGATCAAACTGGTGCACGGCTCGTACGTAGAGGAGTCCGAGTTTCAGGACGATGTTCTCGTCTACGATCTAGTCGCCCAGAAGGACACAAAGGCGGCCATGTTGGAGAGAATCATGGCAGAAAATCGACTGGCACGAGGAAGCACCTCACATGTTCAGCAAGCGCCAACGGCAGTGACAACGTCAACGATCACAACAATGTTAACGCAAACAGGGAGAACGGTGATGGAAACAGTTAACAGTATTATGTCGACGAGGAGGAGGGGCGAGGATGGAGAGAGGGAGGAAAGAAGAGGGAGCGAAGTTTGTGGAGAGGAGGTGAAGAGGGGGAGCGAGGATGGAGAGAGGGAGGAATGCCGCAGGGAGAATGGGAGAAGGAGGGAGGAAGAAGAAGACGAGAAAATCAGGCCTGAGTCTCAAGGAGAGACAAGGGGACATTTCACCAATGGTTTCAATGTAAAGAATCATATCATCAACGAATGTGATGATACAGACGAAGACGACCAATCGTTAAAGAAAAGCTGCAACCAGAGTGACCTCACAACTAACACAACTGTCCATCACAAGCACACAACAGACCAACAGCTTTTACATCCAACGTGGTGTTTAGGGACAAATGCTTTACCCAATGGGAACGATGGATCTGAGCCACATTACCCAACCACGTCTCCAAGCCTGCCTGATAACAAAGTGAAGAATAACAACGGCTTCCTGTCCCAGTACCAAGACCTCATGTTCTCCCTCGGGGTGGAGCCGGACTGTGATGACATCACCGAGGACATCGGCACATTCAGGAGGCGGGTCCGAGCGCTCAGGCAGAAACTATTGGAGGAGGAAGAGGGGCTCTTCCAAGAATCAGGTTTTAGTTCATCGTGGGAGGACGGAGAGGTGGAAGGGGAGGAGGAGGAGGAGGCGATGGAGGAGGTAGAGGAAGGAGAGGAGACAAAAGGCAGCAGGAGGAATGGAGTTCCATTTACAGGTGTGTTTCTGAGCCCGAGTGTTTTAAGTAGCTTTCTGAATTCCATTAGAAAACTGAAAAAGGCTTTGTGACTGCGTCAAGCTTAAGCTGAGGCTTTATATTCACACTTACCTGGAGTTTACCTTGTGTCCCAGGTCCGTTCATCAGTGTCCTGTTGTCTCGGCTCGAGAACATTCTGGAGAACTCCATCGCTGTGAACCTGCTGGTGACGGGCATCTTGGCCCAGCTGGCGTCGTACCCACAACCGCTGCTGAGAGCCTTCATGCTCAGCACCGACACAACGCACACTCAGCCCAACGTACGCACTCTGTACCAGGTAACATCCGATCACACGTCTTATGCATCTGGTTTGGTTTCTCATTGTTTCACAGATCTAAATGACAAGGTTGTGTACGTCTCTGTAGGTGTTGGTGTCGGTTCATGCTCAGGTTGAGCGCTACGTGGCGGCCAGAGCAGATTATCCAGCGCTGCTCACTCAGGCCTGGAGGTTCTTGTTGGTGAAAGACCAGGACAGCAAGTTTAGAGGTTAATAGACACAAACTCTATGAGATCACTACACAAGATATCAAGTTGGAAAAGGTGTAGTAAACGTTTTGTCTGTAGCATACTGACCTTTACTGTCCTTGTGTTCCTCAGAGTGCCTCGAGTCTCACGGCAGCGATATCATCCTGGATCCGTCCCTCCCCAACGGCTCTGTGAGAAACGCTCTGGCTCTGCCCCCCCTCGGCGTCCTGCCGCCCTGCCCTCCGATCCCCCCCCAAGCCAAGAGCCGAGTGTTCGCCATTGTCCTGTTCGCAGAGTTCCTTAAAGAGCTAGCCGCCATCGCCCAGGAGCACAGCGTCGCACTGGACTGTTCTCCCGAGGAGTAATCAGAGGAACGTTGCCTGTGAAAGTGCCACTGATGTGCCCATGAGCAAGGCACTGCTGAAAACCTCAAACAGAGGAAGTGATACGCAACCACCAGCAGAAGACGGGGTGGCTTTCTAAAAGTCCCAAAGCACATGACATGCAACACAAACTATACGACCACAACATGTGAGTAAATTAAATAGATTTCATACATAAACTTGTACATTTGTATATATTCCTGGCAGCACTTGAAACCCCCCCCCCCCCCATGTGAATATGGTTGATGATTTATGCTGATGAAAATAATTTGATGGGGCAAATTTTGACGATAAATAATATTCCTTCTCTAAATGTTTGTGGGGTCAGAGAAAATAGGTTCTACAACTGTTTCTGAAATATTTGTCTTATTTTTAAAGTGAAAAGTACCTTATTCCAGCTGATTCAACTTTAATGGTGAAATGAAGCGTTTGTTCTGTTGTGTCTTTATATGCACAAACACAAACACTCTTACACAGTGATGACAATGCCTTACTTCAACACACTAAGAGATTTCCGTGCAATACACACGATGTGCAAGTTGTATCTTGTCTCATTTGCACTTGTATCAGTTTGTACTTCGTTGTTTTTAATGTTAATTGTGTGATTTCAGTTTGTTAATGTTTGTCCCTCTTTGTTTTTTTGCATTGGCTTCACTTTACCTGAGCTCCGGCCAACTGTGATCTGTTTTCTCACTTCCGCCATTTTTTACACCAACGAAGTTCCCCAGACTCTTTTTGTCCCTGATTGTAAACACTTCCCCCCTCGTCACTACACAAACCATCATTACTACATTGTTATTATGGGATGGCAGAATTTGACTGGCCTGAAGCAGTACGTCTCTCAGCCCATCCTGTTGAGGGTCAATGCTGCCATCTGCTGGTGAACCACCACTGTGACGCGTCATTATAAAGTCTCTTCTTTCCTTTTGGAGGAAATTATTGCCAAGATGATGTGAAAATAATTAAGACCATAAAATATCTTTATCCCTGCTGACGCTCTGTTTGTGTCTTTTTTTTTTGCTTCTTTAAAATGTCTTCCTCATTTTCAAGATTCAACCGTTAAAACAGACTTAAACGGGTTTGGAACTTTTCAAGTGCAGGTCAATGAAGCACCAGATAAATTTTTTATGTGATAAGAACTTTTTGCAAATTGGGTTAAACATCTTTGTTGCTATATAGTGGATGATTTATATGAGATGTTCCAGTACCACAGAGTTGTCTTGGTAGACTTTGCAGAGGCTGCAGCATTGCAGTAAGTTACAGGATGACATTTGCATTTACACCCAGTAAGAAAACAATGATAAGGTCTTTGCAAAGTCTGTCGCAATAGTAGCAACCAATTGCATTTCTGTCTTAGCTGTCAATCATGACTTCCCACCCCTTTTTAATATCATCAAATAACTAATAAACTGATCAGGAACATGAAAACTTGAATCACTACAGAGGCTGTTTTAAAGCATCGTCACTGAGTTATTTATGTTTTCTTGCATTTTGCATGATTTTCATTGCTTCCTCAATTTTTGTGCCTAAAACTTTTCACGTGTGATATTTGCTGACACAATAAGTGAGAAGATGTGACGTGTGTCACGCTGTGGTTAGCCAGTTCCTGTGTCTGTGTGTGTTCAGTCATAAAGCGACAGCTAGAGCAACTGTGGTGGTCCGAGTTGTATCACCTGACGCCTGGAGGTGGCTGCAGAAGAAGAAGAAGAAGAAGAAGAAGAAGAAGAGGAGGAGAAGAGGTGATGATGATGATGACGATGATGATGAAGGTTTCTCTGCTGCTGTGGGTTCTCGGTGAGTTGGTGAAAAAAAACTGTGTGGTTTAATCTGCTCGTCTGGATAGAAGATCTCGCTTCCTGTGATCAGATATGTAAATATTCACTATTAGCTCTACATCCGATCAAGGAAATGACGAATCTTTAAACACAAACCATCATTTTTCTCTTTGTTTCTGTCTCCGATTTGACTTACTCTAAAGTCATGGTGAGTTATTCACCTCTATTAAATTTCCAAACAGCATTTGAAAGTTCGTCCATTGCTGTGAATCGGATGCATCAGAAGAATCAGGACACATCTAATAAAAACCCAGACATACAACATCAGAGGCGCCTTGAGGCCTTGGCGCAACTTCACGATTATTGTTGGTCAGACTCTGCCTCCAAATGAGGTCCAAGACAGCAGCAATCTTATCCGAGATATTTGGCTTAATTTTCCTACAATATAATATATCTTTACTTAGAGATCTTCACTTATTATTCAGATTAAACACTGTTAAAAGGTCAAATCTCTCTTCAGTCAACCAGGTACATTACTTTGTATTAACACCTGCCTGCGTAAGAGCCACTGTTAAACATGTTTAATTTCCACGCCCATTCTCTTTTCACTGCAGGTGGTGCAGTGATGTCATTAGAAGATGCTGGTGAAGAAACTAAAAGTGATGATGAAGATCATAGAGATGCCAGTGGTGAAATCCCAGTGGACCTCCCCCCTGTCCCCTTCTCAGGTGACCTCAAACTCCACTGCTGTTTTTAACACTTTGTTTTCTTACCTTATCAAAGTGTTCAGCAGCAGCAGTTCCACATTTTGCAGCTCGTAAATGTTTCTTCTTTAATCCTTTGGTCAAAGCCAGTTTAAATGAAAAAAAAAACAAAAATATTAAATAATATTTACTGGTTCATTTACTGGATAAGGGAAGTTTCAAAAATTGTTTCATTTTCTATTTTGTATAACGAAACTGTTTTCTCTCTCGTGCTTCAGGCAACAACACCAGCTCCTTGTCCAGAGCGACCACGCACCCCCGCTGCCTCGTCCTCGTTCTCCTCGGTCTGTGCATGTCCGCGCGCTGAAGAGCATAATGTTTGCTCTGATGATCTTTTCTTTGACTCTATAATCATAAATAAACCTGCTTCTTATGTGCTCTCCCTCTGTGACACTTTGGTTATTCTAGTGTGTCTATATGCAGACGATGTCACTCTTTGTATCTGAATCACCAGATTTATGTCCATGTAATTACGAATAAAAATGAGTCATAAAAGTTTAAACCTCTGGCCTTTGTGCACTCGACATTTCTCTTAACATCTTGAACCTGTATCCAGTCAATGAAAGATTTCCCATCAGCGATGGAAGTTCATAGGAATTTTCGGATTTGACCTTTGAGGACCGAGGTGCTGCACTCTGATGTAGCTCTGAGCTCATCTAGCACCCTGCGCCCATGTGGTCGATGAATCAGTTCCTGAAACCTGACTGATGCTGAGAGTGAGTGGAGGTAGAGACACAGCGGGTGTATGGAAGAGAGAGAGAGAGAGAGAGAGAGAGAGAGAGAGAGAGAGAGAGAGAGAGAGAGAGAGAGAGACGGGGGGGTTGTAATATTGAGTATTAGCAGGTTCTACTGTGGTGATGAGAAAGTTGTATGCACTGAAGACAGTATATCTATCTATAGTAGATCAGTAAAAGTCTGATACCATAAAGTGTTTTACTTATCGGGTACATTTTTTGGTTTTTAGTTGGCTGCTTCTACTTTTGGTAACATTACTTTTAGAGTCTGATGTTTTTAGAGGAAAACGAGTTTGTTGTGCATCACTGCCATAAACTGGACTAGAGCAAAGACGGAAGAAAGTTAGAGGCAGTTATAATGAAAGAGAGCTGACATGAGGGAGGAGTGGGCGAGAGGGGAGGAAAGGTAGAGAGACAATGAGCAGGTAGAGAGATAGAGAGAGAGAGAGAGAGAGAGAGAGAGAGAGAGAGAGAGAGAGAGAGAGAGCACCGAGCTGAGGACTCAGAGAGAAGAAGTGAGAACAGAGGTCGAGCAACAGGGGTCGTGGAAAAAAGGAACTAAAATTAAAAAAAAGAACTAAAAGAGAAAGTCAACAGCTTCTGCCGATGATCTTCCATCATCTCTAAGAAAGTGAACCTGAGCGAGAGAGAGAGAGAGAGAGAGAGAATAAAACGTCGGCGCCATTATGAAGCTGTGGAGTCGCCTCTGCTTCCTTGGTGAGTGGAGCTCAACCGTCGCCTGCTTTCACTCACTGACTTTTCTTTTCTTTACTCAATGTTGCTGTTAATTTTTAAGGGTTTTATTTTTGCACAAACTGTAGATTTATTGATAAGCAACAAAACACGCAGACGAGGAACTTTACATTTGGAGGCAGACGAAGAATCCCGCGCTATTTTATTAGGATTATTATAATGCTTCAATTCAAGGATCACCAACGTCAAAAGAGGTCAGAGGTCATAATATAGGGAATAATTATACTTTCACACACATATACATATATATATGTGCTTTTTTATTTATTTGTACTCTGTCCGATTTTTCCGCTAACTTCGTAAAAGTGTAACATCATCTTTAATTCTTTGTACCCCTGGTGTTTTGAGTTATGTCCCCGGATTCAACCTCTTCCCCTGACAACCTATCATCTACCTCCATCCTTCTCCGTGTCCGTCTCAGTTCTAGCAGTCTCTTCGATTTCCAGAGCACAACCCTCAACTACAGAGTCACCGCAAGACAAGGAGGATGCAGGTACTGTGTGTGTGTGTGTGTGTGTGTGTGTGTGTGTGTGTGGGGGGGTTATTGTCCTGTTCATACTCTATTGTTCTGACCTCTACGGAGCCCCTTGTCCATAGTCTATTTTCCAGACCATGGACTGTAAATAAAGATGGATGACACCTGCTCGCTTTCTCTCCACATCCAGAAATGAAGCCAAAATAGAAATGCTGCCCGTGTGGTGCAATGCAATTTGAAGTCAGCGTCTGTGGCGGTAGGGGGGGGGGGGGTATCGAGGTCCCACTGAAACCAATGTGCCCAACCAATCAGGAGGCAGCCTCAGCTGTCGGTCATGATGTCTCAGAGGTTTTTTTCTATATCATCAAGTGACAGAAACCATCTTTGACAAAAATTTATTTAACTTCTACTTTGATTTAGGGGGGTTTGGTTCACGTGCCATCTGAGAACATGGACACGGTGGGGTTTAGGCGCTACATTGGACACAACCACCAGGGGGCAATAGAGACACTTTGGCTTCACTTTTGGGAGCTGTAATGTCGTCCATCTTGAAAAACAGCCCACGGTCCTGACCTAAAGTTTCAAATATAGTATTGTCCTGTGCTGCACTTCAACGCCCGCTGCCGTGCGGTGGCTTCTCAATACTTGTGCATTGTGTGATGTATGTTGTGTAACGCCCTGTCAGACCAGGACATGTTCTACCACACTCCGACTGTCAATCAGTGGCGACAGTGTCCACAATCAAACATCTGGCTGATTTCGTGTGTGTCTTCCTTGTGACTGACTCAGGTGCCCCAGGCTCCTCGACTCCTCCCCCTCTGTCCAAGTCTTTCGATGACACAGAAAACAACTCCACCCTCTTAACGCTGCCCCCCCCATCCTCAACGAGTCATGTGTCGGAAAATGCAACAGATCCGCTTTCAACAGCGACTACGGTGAGAGATGATGCCAACCTGAGCCTCGTAATATATGAAATTTGTGGAAAAGGCCTTTAATTCATGTTTAAGTAAAAATGTCAAAGGTCTTTCGAAACATGGCAAATCGCTGCCTGTCTCCAGATAAAATAATAAATGTGGCCCACCTTGTGTTGCTGTGTGTTATTGCTGTGGTTTACTTGTGGCCCCGATGTGGTAAACAGGAGTGGAGTGTTCCATCTGCAGAACTCTACTGTCTCATCACTTGAGTCGTTTTCTGATTAAACAAACTCAAAAATCCTTCATGAAGTCTGAGATGAATTTGATTGTTGCATTTAATTTTGTGCTTCTTTACCATTTGACAAGCAGATAATCACACAATAATTATTCCAAATATCAAACAACCTTAATGGGATAACTTTATAAAAACAATATGGAAGTTTATTTTCTTGTAATTGTGGTTGTTGACCTTTGAGGCAAATCAAAGGTCAACAAATAGATGAGACAAATGTTATTCATGACAAAGCGATCTGACACCTGTCGTTGATGCTGTTCACAGACAGCCGTGGAGACAGAGCACGGCGGTGGCAGCTCATTGGCTCCCACGACGGCCTCGACCAGTAAGACGGAAGAGCCCACCACTGATCCCATGACAACAGCAAGCAGCACACCAGAGCCAGGTAGCGCAGACGGAAGCTTCTCGAGACGTGCATCTCAGTTCGTCTTCCTGTTTGTCAAACCACAGCTTTCACTTGCTCTCATTCGCTCTTCAACACATTCACACCCGTCTGCAGAGAAGTCAAACGCCCAAGTGTTCAGACAACATGCCCCAACGTGTTTGACTGGTTTCAATGGTGACACTCAAAAGGAGAGATTGAATCAGCAGCTGGGTTATTATCTGTTTCTAATTCAGTATTTGATGGTGAGGAAAAGACAGGAAATTTGTCAAAAGCAGACTTAAGCCCAGAGTTGACCTGATTTGTAACAGACGGTACAATCAGTGTAAAAACACATCCATCCAATGATGACTGTGCAAATAACTATTGTTTATGTAAACAGCAGGAGGTTAATATTGATATCTGATAATCTGTCAATCTGTATATTTGTTTTGCTCGTGTTCTCCACTGGAGGGCGCACAAAGCCACACCGTGAAATAACATAGAACTGAGTTTCTGTACAATAACCAGCTTTCTGTGTCTTGTAGTGATAGCTGGAGCCACAGGAGGTTCAACACTGGGTAAGAGGCTGTGCTGCTTCTTTATCATTTATCAACAAGAGACCATATGCTCTGGTCTTCATACTTTATACTTTGTTTTTATCAACACAAATACTTCCTATATAATTCACAACTGGTTATACATGTGTTTGTGTCTCTACCTCTTCCTCCAGGTTATGTGATGATGGTGTTTATCTTTGTGGTGATCATTGCTCTGTGTGTCATCCTCTTCTTTCTCAGGAGAGCGTCCAGGGTAGGAGAACGGCTTATAGTTATTTTTATTTGTGTATTTCTCACACTATTGATTTGCATTTTATTTTTTTGTTTATTTGTTTGTCCAGACGTACTCGTTTGACCTCCAGTTCCCAAATCCCATCATTAATCAGTTCAGCGAACCCATCGGCACCTTTGAACCAGTCTACCTCGATGACCTAGGTGTGTGGGGGTGTGTGTGTGTATGTTTGTGTTTAAATTCACATGACTGTGTAAGACTATCCTGACTTATGTGCTTTTGTTTGTGTGCGTTGTATCTCAGCCCCAAATGATCGAGTGGCCACCAGTGAACCTCCAGTAGCCAACGGCACAAGTCTGTCGGAGGAAAAAGGCTCCATCGTAGAGAACGGTACAAAATCAAGATAAGAATCCGATGTTTATTAACATGAAGTGATTAGAATAGAAGAATCTGTTGACTTCCGACCACATGTTGAACACAAGGGGAAATTATATAAACTTGGCCAATAGCTGAGCTCCATTTGAAAAGGGTTTGACCTGTCTTCTGCTCCTCTGTATGGTCCTTCTCCAGCTCCACAGGAACAACCACGGGCCAACGGTCTGGAGACGTCCTCACTGAGCTGTGACACCAGCCCCCCCCCGGGCGAGGACCCTGCAGCCGACAAGACCTCGGAGCCCCCGGGCAGCACAAACCTGTTCTTCGAGGACACAGGAGAGACGCAGCAGAACGAAAACAACAACAATCCCTGTGAGGATCTGAAGTTTGAATCCAGAGTGTTTTTCCTCCCTCATGGTCCAGACACGTTTTCATTGTCTTTTCCCTTTTCTCCTGTCTTCATCAGCGGTTTGTTCCAGTGACCCATTCGTTGAAATAAACCTGGACGACCCAGGGTACTGGTGCGATCAGCTCCTCAACTCTCCTGAAGCCACCTCCTCTGTCCTCCCCTTCTCTCCTTTCTCCTTCTCCTCCTCTTCCTCCTCCTCATCCTCCTCTTAGCACCTTCAGAAACCACCTCGACACCAACATGGAGACTTTCAAACACCAGGACACCAGCAACTTTCATCTCTTTACCTCATGTCCGCCACCAGCTGGCAGGGGACTAGCCTGCAAACTGTTCATCATGCTTTACCTAAGTAATCCATTCATCCAAACTGACATAGGAATATATAAGTTGTATAGTTTCACAGGAAGATAAGAAAGTGACAAGTCATAGTTAAAACAAAGTGTTCTTTTCTAATTGTTTGTGTAACGAATCCTCATCTGGACTTTTAATTCTGCAAAAAAAAATGAATCAGGTTTTAAAATGGCAGCTTTGTCTGTACACGTGGTAACAACACTGCACAGACCCTCCAGATGTTTAAAGTCCTGATGAAAACTTATTTTTTAATGCCTTCTTTTATTCATTCTGCCTGTTTCCCCCCCCTTCCAGAACATTCAGAAAGTATTCACAGCCAATAAATACTCATAACAAAATAAATGTATGTTTTCCCTCATCTATAACCCACATCAACAAAGCTAAAACATAATTAAATACATATTTTGTAATGTCTAAGTTTTGTATTCCATCAATTCCCTTCAAAATCGCCTGAAAACCTCTGGCTGTATATTTTGTTGATATATGCTTGTGATTGTGGGATCAGGGGCGGAGTCATCCACCTTAAATATCATTGAAAAGATAAGGAATAATCATTTGAAACAGTAAAACAACATGAACTGAAGGAATGTTTATTAATTACAAATGCAAAATAAAGCATTCTTAAGCTTTAAAATGAGTAAATGTTGAGCTTTTTTTTTCAGAAACAGAATACACTTTAACAGTTTGGATACATAGACAGATTTTTAATGTTTATCTGAACAAACAAGTTGTATTTGTATGGCCCATATTTCAAAATCACAGTTTGGCTCATAGGGCTTAACAAGGTGTGACTTACCCTGTTCTTAACCCTCAACAAGAGTCAAACTAACAGTTAACAGAGGAAAGATAAGTAGAAACCTCAGTAAGAGTCACTTAATGCAAAATATGCTGCATGTAACTGAACACATCAACAAAACAAAAGATCTTTTCAACACGTATTAGAAGAAACAGTTTGTAACATGAGGGACAACTGTGTCATGCTTTAAAGGGATAGTTCACCCAAAAATTTGAAACGGTGTCGTCTACACTGTGTTTTATCCTAAATGTCCTCTGGTGTCTTCCAGGTGAAGTCAGTCACAACTTGTGTTGAACTTCTAGGATTAAAACTCGGTGTGAACGACCTCGTTTCAAGTCGAATTTGAACGTCGGGGCTTACAGACACTTGGATGACACCACACGAGCAGCATGGAGGCAAGTTATGTTGTTTTTCTGTTGTTCTATCACGTCTGAAAATAAGTCTCCAATATCTCCAGTTGTATTGGATCCGGCTGCTTCTCTATTTACCCCAGAAATGTGTTGTGGACTCAAACACTTCACCCCCCCTAGTGGTGAGTAGATAATAAGTGAATTATCCTTTTTGGGTGAACAATCCCTTTAAAGTATGATCTGCCACCCCTCTGATGCCATGTTTGCTACATATGGTATGATCCAGTGGCAGCTGGTTCATACGGGGCACTGGGGCACCACCCCCTCCAACATCCTGAGACAAACAAACTATATTGACATAGTTCAATTATATAATATTAGCTTATTCGTACAGTTTTCCTGGTAGACAGTAAGAACCTGTGAGCCTTCAACATAAGTTGTCTTCAGATTGTATTTGGTTAGTTTCTGTAGGTACAGATTACCTGGTGCAGGATGCCGGCTGAACCAAAGTGAATCTGGTTCCTGATACTTTTAACAACCATGTGACCTGAGGCTGCTCTTTAATTGGATGTGTAGATTTCAGGGCGTCCTGTGCTGCGGACACTCCCACTCTTAATTACAGCCAATACATTTTATCACCGGTAACTATATTGACCACTAGTTAAAATAATGTATCCATCTATGAATTGGTAAAGCCTGGGTCCATCATTTCTGTAATATTTGTTTTAATTGTGGAAGCAAGGATACTGGTCTGTAGTTTATCTGCAGGTTTATAAAGTGAAATCACTTTGTCTGTTTTCATCCTTTCAGGAAATCCTGCTGTTGAAAATGATAGATTTTATTACACTATTTATTGTATTACTTATATTATTATATTTATTATATTATTTAGCCTTAATATTGTTTTTGATTTAGTAATCACTGTAGTGTTAATGTTTATTTCTTCCTTAAAGATTTCAGTTAATTAGTTCATCGGTCACCCTGTGGTTCTCCCAGCTGCTACTATGAGTCTGAACTCTCCTGTTGATTGGGACCCTTCTACTGGTTTTATCAAACCCAATGTGGGAGGAGGCCGGAGCAGGATCACAGACCAACAGGGTGAAGAGACGTAGAGGCAGAGAGAAGACCACACTCTGGGTGACCGACCTTTTCTCTCGCTAGGTGCTCTTCTGTCTCACTAATAGATGTTTTGGAAGCAGAGCGGCGTTTGACCAGTAGAGCTGCTGTAATCACAACTGTTGTGAGAACTAGAACTAGAACAGCTGCAGCCACACACAGTGGGATGAACAGTTCCATCTCTCCCTCTGGTTGTGAAGTCACAGTTGGTCTCTCGGCTTTGGGCTGATCAGCGGCCTCTGTAAATAAAGGTGATCAGTGAGTTTATAGAAAGATCATCAGTGATTATATATAAAGAAGATCATAGTGTTCTGTTACTGCTCTACTGAGTTCTACTAAAACAACGTACTGATGACGACCAGTTGACATTTCCCATAGTTTCCATCATGATCCCTGTTGACTTCACACACGTACTGGCCTGAGTCTTCACTCCTGATTCTGGACACATGAAGTCTGAGGCGTCCTTCTCTGAGGACCTCTTCATCACACTGGACTCGTCCTGAAAACTGCTGATCCTGAGACCCTTGGACCTCGATGCCCTTGTGCAGGTGATACAGGATCTTTGAGTCTCTCCGGTTGACCGTCTGATCACAGATGATAGAGAGAGCGTTGGAGGATCTTGGGGTTTCAGCTGTGAAGGTCCATTCCAAAGTTACGTTTTTGTCAACCTCTGCCTGATAGCGAGGCTGCTTCACATTGACAACTAATGTTCCTGCTGAGAGGACACAGGGAAAAGTGAGGAGCTGAACTATCTGCTCATTTTAGTTTATGGGCGATGAAGTGAAGGTGAGAACTTACCACAGACACAGGAGGTCAGGATTATGCTCAGCAGGATCCAGGGGATCATCCTGCCTCTGTGAGAGGACACAGAGATTCAGACTGATATCAACGAGTCATTTGATTCAGGTGTTTAGAAACTTGTCGTGGCAAGTTTGGAAAACCGATCGTTTCCAGTAAGATGAAGAAAGTAGTTCTTCCTGTTCTGCTAATCTGTTAATCAAATGATTGTTCTTCATGTTTGCTCAGGTCAAGGCCCGTCAGCTGTATCACACGTCACATTTCAATAACAAGTCTATTCAAAGTGCTGTTACATCAAATATAAAAGACACCATGAGAAACTGTAGACGCAGCATAAGCTCATACAATAACATACACATTAAAAAAAGACATTAAAAGAGTTAAATAGAGAGGAGAAGAATGTAAAAGTAAGAGAAGAGAAGATGCTTTGAGAGAAGTTGAATCATTGTTTGTGTTTCGTCTCTTTGGAGTTCAGAGTTTTCTTAAAGCAGAATTCTGTTTCTGGGTTTGTTCTTTGTAACTTCCACAGTTTCCTTGATCAGATTGATCCGATCGAAACGTTCAAATATGAGACGAGTAAAGTCAAAAACAATTCAATAAAAGACACATTAACAATTCAAGAAGTGACACAGATTACTTTGGTCTTCAGTGTTTGTCTACAATGAAAAACACAAACTAAGGTTTAACACAATGACAGAAAAGAGTATTAATGTACACACCTCCAGTTTTGTATCCTCTCTGTGGGGAATAAAACCCTCAGAAAAAAAAATCCTGGAACAGCTGCTTTAATACTTCGTGTCACCGCCCCTCGGGACCGGTCTGTCCTGTTCACCTCTCCCACAGTTTTGTGTTGACACGGTGAAGCTGGTGCTGTGGAAAGTATGCTTTTTCGTAAAAGTAAAAGTAAAAGTTAATTTTCTTGCTTTGAACTTAATCAACTGTTGTGTCAAAACAAATTGAATCAGGTAGAAAAACTTATATCATACATGTTGGTGAACTTCCAACATATAAAACCATGTGATTGATGCTAGCTGAAGATTAGCCTGAATTGCTAAGAGATGTTGTTTTTCTAAAACAGTGGCTGTGGGGTAAAGTGAGACATGAAGCACAAGTTAAGTTTAGTCTTAAACATATTTTAGTGTAATATGACATTACATATGTTTTATTTTTAATGTCATAAACATTGTAGAAAAGCCATCATGCCAACAAACATACACCAGGAAGACAACCTGGGGCCAAACACCCCTCGCAGAGATGGAGAGTGCAGAAATATTGATAAGACAACCATCAAAAGATTCATAAAGAAAAAAGAGAAAGGGAAAGTAAAATCAGTGGCCTGGAATGCAGTAGCTGAGGTAAAGAGAATATTCACAGATGAGATGGAGGAGGAGCTTGTCAAACACTGGCATTTGAATACGCAGAGAAAAACAAATCCCTGTCCCTGCCAATTGGACAGAGAAACAATGTGCCGGTAAGCTAGGGTGTGCAAGAGATCACATGAATAATTATAATCATAAATGTGCTTAATTGACCAATCCCCATGATTCTGTTACTAGTCCGATATTAGTGGTTGTCAATGTAGCTGTCGGGATTTTAACTATTACAACATGTGTTGTTATGGTAGTTTTAAAGTGGAAAAAGTAAGTGGACCACTTTTTTTAAAACAATCATATTTTCACTGCCCTTTGTCCTGAAGACATTCTGATCATTTCCATTTCTAGAAAACATCCTGAATTAATGGCAATGTCTAAATTTTACTGATCAAACTCTCCTCGTTCGTTGTGTGTGTTTAATGTCTCACAAAAAAAAAGGGTTTTTGTTGTGTGTGTTTTTGAAAGATAACAAACCGGAATGAAAACCGGCCAAAATGAAATAGGAGTAACGAGGCTATTTTTAAAATGTAAGGAGTAGAAAGTACAGATATTTGCGTGAAAATGTAAGGAGTAGAAGTAAAAAGTCGTCTGAAAAATAAATACTCCAGTAAAGTATAGATACCAAAAATGTCTACTTAAGTAAGGTAACAAAGTATTTCGTTACTTGACACCTCTACCTCTGTGAGAGGACACAGAGATTCAGACTGATATCAACGAGTCATTTGATTCAGGTGTTTAGAAACTTGTCGTGGCAAGTTTGGAAAACCGATCGTTTCCAGTAAGATGAAGAAAGTAGTTCTTCCTGTTCTGCTCATCTGTTAATCAAATGATTGTTCCTCATGTTTGCTCAGGTGAAGGCGTGTCAGCTGTATCACACGTCACATTTCAATAACAAGTCTGTTCAAAGTGCTGTTACATCAAATATAAAAGACACCAGGAGAAACTGTAAAAGCAACATAAGCTCATATAAAAACAGAAGCATTTAAATGGACATTAAAAGAGTTGAATCAAGAGGAGAATAATGTAAAAGTAAGAGAAGAGAAAAATGCTACGAGAGAAGTTGAATCATTGTTTGTGTTTCGTCTCTTTAGAGTTCAGAGTTTTCTTAAAGCAGAATTCTGTTTCTGGGTTTGTTCTTTTTAACTTCGACAGTTTCCTTGATCAGATTGATCCGAGTGAAATGTTCAAATATGAGACGAGCAAAGTCAAAAACAATTCAATAAAAGACACATTAACAATTCAAGAAGTGACACAGATTTCTTTGGTCTTCAGCGTTTGTCTTCAATGAAAAACACAAACTAAGGTTTAACACAATGACAGAAAAGAGTATAAATATACACACCTTATTTTGTGTGTCTTCTCTGCAGGGAATAAAACCTCTCTGGGACTAAGCAGCTCAGCTTTTATACTTCGTGTCACCGCCCCTCGGGACCGGTCTGTCCTGTTCACCTCTCCCAGAGTTTTGTGTTGACACGGTGAAGCTGGTGCTGTGGAAAGTATGCTTTTTCGTAAAAGTAAAAGTAAAAGTTAATTTTCTTGCTTTGAACTTAATCAACTGTTGTGTCAAAACAAATTGAATCAGGTAGAAAAACTTATATCATACATGTTGGTGAACTTCCAACATATAAAACCATGTGATTGATGCTAGCTGAAGATTAGCCTGAATTGCTAAGAGATGTTGTTTTTCTAAAACAGTGGCTGTGGGGTAAAGTGAGACATGAAGCACAAGTTAAGTTTAGTCTTAAACATATTTTAGTGTAATATGACATTACATATGTTTTATTTTTAATGTCATAAACATTGTAGAAAAGCCATCATGCCAACAAACATACACCAGGAAGACAACCTGGGGCCAAACACCCCTCGCAGAGATGGAGAGTGCAGAAATATTGATAAGACAACCATCAAAAGATTCATAAAGAAAAAAGAGAAAGGGAAAGTAAAATCAGTGGCCTGGGGTGCAGTAGCTGAGGTAAAGAGAATATTCACAGATGAGATGGAGGAGGAGCTTGTCAAACACTGGCATTTGAATACGCAGAGAAAAACAAATCCCTGTCCCTGCCAATTGGACAGAGAAACAATGTGCCGGTAAGCTAGGGTGTGCAAGAGATCACATGAATAATTATAATCATAAATGTGCTTAATTGACCAACCCCCATGATTCTGTTACTAGTCCGATATTAGTGGTTGTCAATGTAGCTGTCGGGATTTTAACTATTACAACATGTGTTGTTATGGTAGTTTTAAAGTGGAAAAAGTAAGTGGACCACTTTTTTTAAAACAATCATATTTTCACTGCCCTTTGTCCTGAAGACATTCTGATCATTTCCATTTCTAGAAAACATCCTGAATTAATGGCAATGTCTAAATTTTACTGATCAAACTCTCCTCGTTCGTTGTGTGTGTTTAATGTCTCACAAAAAAAAAGGGTTTTTGTTGTGTGTGTTTTTGAAAGATAACAAACCGGAATGAAAACAGGCCAAAATGAAATAGGAGTAACGAGGCTATTTTTAAAATGTAAGGAGTAGAAAGTACAGATATTTGCGTGAAAATGTAAGGAGTAGAAGTAAAAAGTCGTCTGAATAATAAATACTCCAGTAAAGTATAGATACCAAAAATGTCTACTTAAGTAAGGTAACAAAGTATTTCGTTACTTGACACCTCTACCTCTGTGAGAGGACACAGAGATTCAGACTGATATCAACGAGTCATTTGATTCAGGTGTTTAGAAACTTGTCGTGGCAAGTTTGGAAAACCGATCGTTTCCAGTAAGATGAAGAAAGTAGTTCTTCCTGTTCTGCTCATCTGTTAATCAAATGATTGTTCCTCATGTTTGCTCAGGTGAAGGCGTGTCAGCTGTATCACAGGTCATATTTCACTAACAAGTCTATTCAAAGTGCTGTTACATAAAATATAAAAGACACCAGGAGAAACTGTAAAAGCAACATAATCTCATATAAAAACAGAAGCATTTAAATGGACATTAAAAGAGTTGAATCAAGAGGAGATAATGTAAAAGTAAGAGAAGAGAAAAATGCTACGAGAGAAGTTGAATCATTGTTTGTGTTTCGTCTCTTTGGAGTTCAGAGTTTTCTTAAAGCAGAATTCTGTTACTGGGTTTGTTCTTTGTAACTTCGACAGTTTCCTTGATCAGATTGATCCGATCGAAATGTTAAAATATGAGACGAGCAAAGTCAAAGACAATTCAATAAAAGACACATTAACAAATCAAGAAGTGACACAGATTTCTTTGGTCTTCAGCGTTTGTCTTCGATGAAAAACACAAACTAAGGTTTAACACAATGACAGAAAAGAGTATAAATATACACACCTTATTTTGTGTGTCTTCTCTGCAGGGAATAAAACATCTCTGGCACACAGCAGTTTTATACTTCTATGTCACCGCCCCCTCTGGAGCCGGTCCGTCCTGTTCACACATAACTTCTAAGGAAACATTTGTTTAAGTGAAAACAAAGGTAGGTTCTTTACCCTTCTAGTTGAAACCCGAGTGAGATCAACCATCACATCCCATCAGTTGTGAGTCAGAGTTTTGTGTTGACGCAGTTCAAAGTGAAACTGATTAAAAGAATATTTCCACTGCTTCATGAATCAGCATGAATAAAGGAACATATATCTAGAACTAGATTTGATCTGTGAGGTAAGAACTGCGTGGAGCATTAGACAGAAAACAAATGGTTCATCTGATTGTGGTGGCCTCACCTCTTGACCACTATATACATACTGATAAATAGACTCTCTGAAGTTATAATTTTTTTTAAGTCTTCAAACCTTAAATTAATAATGTATTATCTTTTTACAATGATTTACTTTAACTGATCCTTGTGAACATGAGACAAAATAAGAAAATTTGTTTTTTTAACTATTGGTTTATTGAGTTTTCAACATAATGGTACACATAACTTAACATAGTAAAAATATACATACTTTGATAATCTGTTCAGTCTGTTTCTATTTGTATTCACTCCTGTAGGTTTTCCCCACACACCTGTAACTTGTTTGTAATGGGCGTGCCAAACATAACTTGTGTTTCCTTTTAACTTGTTCATTTACTGTGACATCCAGGGCGCGCCAAATTCCACTGTTTAACGCGGCAGCAAAGTGAATGTTAGAATTACAGAGACAGAAGTCTTGTGAGCCACACCCCAGAGCTCAACGTGCTGCGTTTTACACTTCTGTGTTTTTACTGTTTCACTAACCAAACTGTTAACCAGGACTCTGCCATTTATTCCCCTCTCCCTTGTCCCCTGTGTTCTATACAGAAGGTTTTGCTACCCCTGTAATTTCACATTATTTTTTCTGCATGTGACACAGACCCACTATCAGGAAGAGGAGGACGACAGTGTCATTCTGGAATGGACGTTCACAACCAGAAGTGACAAATCCCTGTTCTTTGTAACGTCGACAGTTTCCTTGATCAGATTGATCCGATCGAAATGTTCAAATATGAGACGAGCAAAGTCAAAGACGATTCAATAAAAGACACATTAACAAATCAAGAAGTGACACAGATTTCTTTGGTCTTCAGCGTTTGTCTTCAATGAAAAACACAAACTAAGGTTTAACATAATGACAAAAAAGAATATAAATATAAACACCTTACTTTTGGTTCAAAGTTGAAACTGATTAAAAGAGTATTTCCACTGCTTCATGAATCAGCTTGGATGAAGGCATTTATATCTAGAACTAGAATTTATCTGTGAGGTAAGAACTGCGTGGAGCATTAGACAGAAAACAAATGGTTCATCTGATTGTGGTGGCCTCACCTCTTGACCACTATATACATACTGATAAATAGACTCTCTGAAGTTATAATTTTTTTTAAGTCTTCAAACCTTAAATGAATAATTTATTATCTTTTTACAATGATTTACTTTAACTGATACAATGATATAAAATAAGAAAATTGTGCTTCCATTAAACACACAAATTAATTGTCATTGTCACACCTGAGCCCAGGTATGTATCTGACAGACTATGCTCTTTCAGGAGGAATGTGTCACCTGGGCATACTTGGTATGTCATGAACTGTATCTCAACATGCACTTCTCATTGGTCAACCCTTCAGCATCTGCAGCACGTGTATGTGTCTGACCTACCACTGCAGACACATACAGTTGCAGACACACAGAACAACTACTACGCTGGTGAACAACTACTACGCTGGTGAACGAGGTTTGTATTTTATTTTATCTCTATATAGCGCTTTTCTAGTCTTGATGACCACTCAAAGCTCTTTACAGTACATTCACACACACAGTCATACACTCATACAGTGCGTCAATTAGCAGCACTTTGTTCTATGAGGATTAAGGGTTCAGCATCTTGCCCATGGGGAAGACTGGGAATTGAACTGCCGACCTTCAGGTTGCAGGACCACCGCTCTATCCCTCAGCCACAGCCGCTGCACACACTGTCACGTGTGTGCGCCGTGTCGCTGCAGACATGCCTCATAGAGAGGAACTTCCCCTCAACAGCAAATTGTAGCTTTAACTTGCAGCCTGGTTCAAAAAAACGGTTTTAGTCTCAATCACTAAGTTCTTCCTTCGTGACAACTGTGACTCACTCGTTTAAATTATAAAGAGGTTTGAAATTATGAATAGTTATCTCTTGATGGACAGGTGAAGTCACTGTTAACTCGTCGCTCCAGCTGTTAGCCTGGTGCCTGCTCGTCCCCCGTGATGGACCCGGACATGGGTGGGAATGGACAGCCTGCTGTGAAACGAGTGCACAGTCAGTGGAGAAGTTGTGTTCAGGGACAGGGTTAGCCTGTTAGCTGGTTCAGTAGAGTTGGAAAGATTTTCACAGATTCGGATTTCCTGGATCAATAAATCAGAAAGAAAATGACGAGTGTGCAGGGACCGTCCACAAAGTGCAACAACGAAAAAAGATATTACAAAACTATTCAATAACCTCACTGTAATACTGTATATTATCAACAAGATCATGGCACAGGTCCAGGGTCTCCTGCTGGCTATGCAGCACTACTTAGTTCGGGAAAATGTGGTTTTGTATAATTTTTTGGTAAATAGGTTTTATTACAAATATTCAATAACTGTAGTTGATGATGTGACCCGACCTTATGCATAATATATTTTTTCTAAATTAAACACTGTGGCATACTCAGCAGATAACCCTGGACCTGGGACATGATATTAAGGAGAATACACTGTAATAGTTATTGAAAAGTTTTTGTAATATCTTTTTAGGTGTTGCACTTTGTGGACGGTCCCTGCGCACTCGTTTCACAGCAGGCTTCACACAGTTGTGCTTTAGCGTTCCTATTCGAAGCGAGGTACAATTTCGTTTTTACTGTTTCACAAACCAAACTGTAAACCAGGACTCTGCCATCTATTTCCCTCTCCCTTGTCCCCTGTGTTCTATACAGAAGGTTACCTACCCCTGTATTTCACATTATACCACAGTTTGTATATTGGTTGGTTGGTTAACTGAGCTCATGAGTTCATGAGTCTTCACCTCTGTGTCCTCTCACAGAGAGAAGATGATCCGGATCCTGCTGCTCATCATCCTGATCTCCTGTGTCTGTGGTAAGTTCTCACCTTCACTTCATCGTCCATAAACTAAAATAATCAGAAAGTTCAGGTCCTCACTTTCCCTCTTTGTCTCCTCAGCAGGAACTTATTTTTTGAAAGTGAAACAGACCAAGTATCAGGCAGAGGAGGACGACAACATCACTCTGGAATGGACGTTCACAACCAGAAGTGACAAATCTCCTAACCTACTTATGATCTTGTGTAAACTAATAACAGACCTCAGAGTGTCCTTCATGTATTGACTACATCACAGTGTTGAGGTTCCAGAGTCTCAAGATGAACAGTTTTCAGGACGAGTCCAGTGTGACAGAGACGTCCTCAGAGAAGAAGGACGACTCAGACTTCATGTGTCCAGACTCAGGACTGAAGACTCAGGCCGGTACAAATGTGTTGTGAGGACAGAATCTGACCTGAGTGCAGATCAATGCTGGCTCAATGTCACTGGTAAGTGGATTCAGTAGAGTTCAGTATTTGGTAAGATTGACATTCATGAGCACAGGAAAATAAACTGCAACTGAAAACAGATAATTAGGTTCAAGTCTGAATTGGCCACATTTTAATTTTGCACTTTCTTTCCTTTACAGCCTCTGTTGCTCAGGAACAACATACGACTCCAACTGTGAACCCAGAGCCACAGGATCAGGAAAGGTTCTACATCGCACTTGGTGCAAAAAGAGAAGATGTTATGAGAGAAGATGAATCGTTGTTTGGGTTTCGTCTCTTTAGAGTTCAGAGTTTTCCTAAAGTAGAATTCTGTTACTGGTTTTGTTCTTTGTAACTTCGACAGTTTCCTTGATCTTGGTCTTCAGCGTTTGTCTTCAATGAAAAACACAAAGTAAGGATTAACACAATGACAGAAAAGAGTATAAATATACACACCTTACTTTTTGTTCAAAGTTGAAACTGGTTAAACGAGTATTTTCACTGCTTCATGAATCAGCATGAATGAAGGAATATAAATCTAGAACTAGATTTAATCTGTGAGGTAAGAACTGAGTGGAGCATCAGACAGAGGACAAATCTGATTGTGGTGGCCTCTCCTCTGGACCACTATGTACAGACTGATAAATAGACGTTCTGAAGTATTCAAACCTTAAATGAATAGTTTATTATCTTTTTACAATGATTTACTTTAACTGATGTGATCTGAACTTTATTGTCATTGCACAGTACAAGTACAATGAAATGCAGTTTAGCATCTAGCCAGAAGGCAGTAATCCTGGCTAACCAATAAATAGGAAGGAGTTGATGAGAGGAACGATTGAACTTTGAGACCAGCTATTTATAAAGTCGATCTTCAGCCCTTAGTGTTGCTGCTTGCCCAGGAGAAGACGCCCTGCCACTGCAGACACACACAGCTCCAACTGAGACAGCGGGACGAAAAACTTCAACGCAGGTAAACTGAGTGTGTAGCAGAGTGCACTTTATTTGACGTATTTCTCTATGTCCTTCTTTTGTACTTCTGTCCACCTGTTCTATGAGTCTTAACTCTTCTGTTGTTTCGGATCCATTTACAAGTTTTATCCAACCCAATGTGGGAGGAGGCCGGAGCAGGATCACAGTCCAACAGGGTAAAGAGACGTAGTGTCAGAGAGAAGTCCACACTTTGAAGTATTTCTCTATGTCAAATTTCTTTTGTACTTCTGTCCACCTGGAGTAACGTGTAGGTGTGTGTGTGACAAAACAAAGTATTAAAAAAAAGCTCAGATAAACAACAGTTCAGATATCTGAACTCATTTGGCAGCAAGGTGAGAAAGAGCCTCAGTTCGTGACTGAGAACATGAAGCACCTGGGGTAAGAACTAAAAAGGCAAACTCCTCTTCTGGCGTTGAGAAAGGAGTCAGCCGCCTTCTCCTAGTGGTTTTACCCACGTTTAAAAAACCTGTGTATACCAACTAATTCTGGTTAAAGGTATAACTGAGCTCATGAGTCTTCACCTCTGTGTCCTCTCACAGAGAGAAGATGATCCAGATCCTGCTGCTCATCATCCTGATCTCCTGTGTCTGTGGTAAGTTCTCACCTTCACTTCATCCTCCATAAACTAAAATAATCAGAAAGTTCAGGTCCTCACTTTCCCTCTTTGTCTCCTCAGCAGGAACATTAGTTGTGAATGTGACACAGACCCACTATCAGGCAGAGGAGAACGACAATGTCACTCTGGAATGGACGTTCACATCCACCAAATTAGTCTTTATCATCTGTAAACTAATAACAGACCTCAGAGTCTCTATCGTGTATCATCTACATGAAGGGGTTGAGATACCGGAGTCTCAGGATGAACAGTTTTCAGGACGAGTCCAGTGGGACAGAGACGTCCTCAGAGAAGAAGGACGACTCAGACTTCATGTGTCCAGACTCAGGACTGAAGACTCAGGCCGGTACAAGTGTGTAGTGAGGACAGAATCTGACCTGAGTGCAGATCAATGCTGGCTCCATGTCACTGGTAAGTGGATTCACTAGAGTTCAGTATTTGATAAGATTGTCGTTCATGAGCACAGGAAAATATACTGCAACTGAAAACAGATAATTAGGTTCAAGTCTGAATTGGCCACATTTTAATTTAGCACTTTCTTTCCTTTACAGCCTCTGTTGCTCAGGAACAACGTATGACTCCAACTGAGAACCCAGAACTTAATGGTCAGGAAAGGTTCTACGTCTTCTATTGTATAGTAATAATATACGTCGTAATCTTTATAGCAATAATAGTATGTATAATAGCACCACCAGAATCAGCAATAATCAAAGTAGTTTATCCAGTGATAAAAGTATTACACATCCTAACATTAATATATTCATATTTATTCCTGCTACTGCTTTTACCAGTAATAGTAATAGGACAGGGAATACAAGTAGTAGTAAATAAACTAGCATTAGAAATTTGGCATATGTGCTGTAGAAGGACATTTACGTCAGTGTCTCAGGTTGAGATTCTATAAGCAGATAAAATTTCCTGTATAAAATGTATTCACAAATATGCAAAATAGTAATTTCCTTTTTTTTAACATGTTGCTGCATTTTGTTGTTTTATTTATACAAATGTTATCTTACCAATACAAATATCCAAGTACACTAAATATATCTCTACATCTGTCTTTACACTTTTTTTGAAACGGGTCAAATAAAACACACAATCTCAACTTCTCATTCATTCAGAGTTAATCTGAGTGTTTTACAGCTATTGACTAATAAACATTTCCTGGGATTATTTCCCTTTTTTAAATCTTACTTTATAAATCAGTGTAACACTGAAAAAAACACTTTAGTTACACTAAAAAATGAAATAGTATTTAAATTAAACTTGCTGATAGCACTTTGTAGTTTGTCTTTCTTGAAGAAAATGGTACTTTCTGCATTCTTGTTGTTCCCTCATGGTAGATGCACTTATTGTGAGTCGCTTTTGATAAAAGCTTCAGCTAAATGAAATGTAACGTAAATACATGAGCTGAGCTACTTTTTACATTTTAAAACAAATTCAGAGTACAAACTCTGGACTTTAACAACATTTAATAGAATTTATTTGTATGTATGTAACCAGCTTGTATTACCAGGACAAAAATGTTCAAAATGCAATGCACTGGAGCTGTTCAAGTCAAATAAAGTTATATTTGCCAAAACTGACTTTCCTTGTTATTTTATTTAAATGTGAGCCTGCAGATAAACGATCTCTTGTGTTTGATGAGTTATTTAAAATGTTCCTTTCCAGCTGGGAAAAAAACCCAAACTATTGTAATACTTAAAAGTGTCCACTAGATGTCAGCATTTACCTCCCTATAGATGTTAGTTGTATGAGCAGCCTCAGTGAATGAGATCAGATTCAATCAACTTGATAGCTCTCCTCCTCTGTCCTCATCCTGCAAGGACCAACAGTCTGGACTAAAAGGCAGATACAGGATAGTTTTATCTTTAAGCAGAAGAAGTCTGTAATAAACATGGAGGCCACAGATGTGATTGTGGGTTCAGGGGCGGAGTCGCCCCCCTTCAAAATCGTTTTTCTCAAGTTCCAGTGATCATTTATTTATATCAAACCATTATTTCATTTTGAACAATTCTTTTTCAACCTTTTCAAGGAGGTGTGTTAAATCTTTCCCTGAATAAAATAAAATAGTGTAATTCACAAACAGAATACACTTTAACAGTTTGGATACATAGACAAGATCATTAATATACTTAATTAAATTTAGATTTTATAATGTTTATCTGAACAAACAAGTTGTATTTGTATGGCCCATATTCAAAGATCACAGTTCGGCTCATAGGGCTTAACAAGGTGTGACTTACCCTGTTCTTAACCCTCAACAAGAGTCAAACTAACAGTTAACAGAGGAAAGATACTTAGAAAACTCAGTAAGAGTCACTTAATGCAAAATATGCTGCATGTTACTGAATACATCAACAAAACAAAGATCTTTTCAACACGTATTAGAAGAAACAGTTTGTAACATGAGGGACAACTGTGTCATGCTTTAAAGGGATAGTTCACCCAAAAATTGGAAACGGTGTCGTCTACACTTTGTTTTATCCTAAATGTCCTCTGGTGTCTTCCAGGTGAAGTCAGTCACCACTTGTGTTGAACTTTTAGGATTAAAACTCAGTGTAACAACTTTGTTTTGAGTCGAATTTGATCGTCAGGGCTTACGAACTTGGATGACACCACACGAGCAGCATGGAGACAAGTTATGTGGTTTTTCTGTTGTTTTATCACGTCTGAGGATAAGTCTCCAATATAGTAGCTGATACACAATAGGTTCATATACAGGAGGAATCTTAAAGTACTGAATGCTTGTGCGACCAACCGCAGCAATATCTGCAGCAGTCACTTGGATCTTTGGAACAGGTTTGTGCTGTTGCATTCAGGGTGTAATGCAAGCTAATATACCCAATCCATGGAACGTCCCAGTACCATCAATGGGTGCCACATTGTGGTCGACGTTGTCTGCAACATATTGTATATGATGCTCTTCTGTGAATCCAGGGATCTCAGTCCCTTGTGCCACTGCTGCACACTGTTCACACTTCATCACATCTGCATAGGAACAGGCAAAACCATGCTCATGGAGTGTGTTTACCAAAAAGCGTGACGCAAAATGGTGATGCATCTGAGCCCTTAGGCCAAGCTGAAGAGGTGCAATCATCGTCCTTGGTCTTATTGCTTGCATGATGGACGGTCCGATTGATGCAACCTTTGTATCAATGTTATTACCAGCAAACATATTCCACAGTAAAACTTATCTTAACCAGAAGGTCTTGAATAATTATTTGTTCATCATCGTTTTCTTCTAAAAAGTTTGCCACCTTTAGGAATTCTGTTGTTCTCTCATAATCTTCAGGTCTTCCGACTTTGAATTTTTTGGGTTTGTTGCCAGGGTTTGCAGAGAATTGACTCGGAATATTCTTCATACTTCGAAAGTTAGTGTTGCATATGTTGTGGTACATTGCATCGGCTGCATGAAGGTCATGGACAGATGATATTCTCTCCAAAACTGTATCAGACCATTCATCGTTCCTTAAGGGGCAAACCTGCACAATCCCTAAACTGGAAGTTTCCTGTTCTTACTGGGTAGATATCAATTTCCTCTCTCTGCTTATTTTTATTATCTATTTCAGTTGGTTGTCCACAGAACAAGCAATGCTGTTGAAAATGTAAGTTCTGTTCTGAGCGGAGATTATGTTTGATTTGTGGTTGTTGCAAAGATGGTATTACATTATCACGTACAATATTTTCTGCTTTACAACAACTGCTGCGGCATTCGATGTGTCTCCTGCAATTGTCACTAAGCTACTTCCACGTTGAGCACTGGCACGGTTCACGCCATTACTTGGTCTCCAACTCTAAACTCGTGACTCAGTGGGCGCCGCCTCAACATGCACTTCTCATTGGTCAACCCTTCAGCATCTTCCAGGAAACTGAGCACTACCGCTGCAAACACACACAGCGCAGGATGAGACAGCGAGACGAACACTTACAACGCTGATGAACGGGGTTTGTAGCAGATTGCACTTTATTTGATGTATTTCTCTATGTAGCACTTTTCTAGTCTTGATGACCACTCAAAGCTCTTTACAGTACAGTTTTACATTCCTCCATTCACACACTCATACAGTGCATATGTTAGCAGCACTTTGTTCTATGAGGGGCAAGGGTTCAGCATCTTGCCCAAGGACACTTCGGCATGCAGATGGGGAAGACTGGTGATCAAACTGCCGACCTTCAGATTGGAGGACGACCGTTCTACCCCTCAGCCACAGCCGCGCCTATATCTTTCTTTTGTTCTTCTGTCACGTTTGTGCGCCGTGTCCCTGCAGACATGCCCCATAGACAGGAAGATCCCCTCAACAGCAAATTGTAGCTTTAAGTTACAGCCTGGTTCAAAAAACTGTTTTAGTCTCAATCAATAAGTTCTTCCTTCGTGAAAACTGTGACTCACTCGTTTCAATTATATAGAGGTTTGAAATTATGAATAATTATCACTTGATGACAGGTGAAGTCACGGTTAGCTCGCTTCAGCTCATAGACTGCTGCCTGCCTGTGAAACGAGTGCGCAGGGACCGTCTACAAAGTGCAACAACGAAAAAGATATTACAAAAATGTTCAATAACCTCACTGTAATAGCCTACTATATATTATCACCAAAATCATGTCACATGTCCAGGGTCTTCTGCTGGCTATGCTGCAGTACTTAGTTTGGGAAAATGTGGTTTTGTATAATTTGGGGAAATATGTTTTATTAAAAATATTCAATAACTGTAGTTGATGATGTGACCCGACCTTATGCAAAATATATTTTTTCTAAATTAAACACTGTGGCATTCTCAGCAGATAACCCTGGACCTGGGACATGATATTAAGGAGAATACACTGTAATAGTTATTGAAAAGTTTTGTAATATCTTGTTTTGGTGTTGCACTTTGTGGACGGTCCCTGTGCACTCGTTTCACAGCAGGCACCGTCTGATCCTTTTCTTTCTGACTTGTTGATCGGGGAAGTCCGAATCTGTGAAAATCTTTCCAACTTTACTGAACTAGCTAACAAGCTAACCCCCCCTCACCGAGTCTGTGGAGAAGTTTAACTCACATACTCTTTACTGAAGTGATGTGAAAACTCAGATTGAGGTCTGATCATAAGACATGTTAAATAAATGGTAAATTAATACAATTACATATTAAAAACAACTTAAAAAAAAACTTTCTCCGAGCCACGAAGCGAGGTACAATTTCGTTTTTACTGTTTCACTAATAAACTGTAAACCAGGACTCTGCCATTTATTCCCCTCTCCCATGTCCGCTGTGTTCTATACAGAAGGTTCCCTACCCTGTATTTCACATTATACCACAGTTTGTAAATTGGTTGGTTGGTTAACTGAGCTCATGAGTTTATGAGTCTTCACCTCTGTGTCCTCTCACAGAGAGAAGATGATCCTGCTGCTCATCATCCTGATCTCCTGTGTCTGTGGTAAGTTCTCACCTTCACTTCATCGTCCATAAACTAAAATAATCAGAAAGTTCAGGTCCTCACTTTTCCTCTTTGTCTCCTCAGCAGGAACTTCTTTTGTGAAAGTGAAACAGACCCACTATCAGGCAGAGGAGAACGACAACATCACTCTGGAATGGACGTTCACAACCAGAAGTGACAAATCCCCAAACTTACTCTTTATCATCTGTAACCTAATAACAGACCTCAAAGTCTCTGTCGTGTATCGACTACATCAAGGTGTTGAAGTCCCAGAGTCTCAGGATGAACAGTTTTCAGGACGAGTCCAGTGTGACAGAGACGTCCTCAGAGAAGGACGACTCAGACTTCATGTGTCCAGACTCAGGACTGAAGACTCAGGCCGGTACAAGTGTGTAGTGAGGACAGAATCTGACCTGAGTGCAGATCAATGCTGGCTCAATGTCACTGGTAAGTGGATTCACTAGAGTTCAGTATTTGTTAAGATTGACATTCATGAGCACAGGAAAATATACTGCAACTGAAAACAGATAATTAGGTTCAAGTCTGAATTGGCCACATTTTAATTTTGCACTTTCTTTCCTTTACAGCCTCTGTTGCTCAGGAACAACATACGACTCCAACTGTGAACCCAGAACTTAATGGTCAGGAAAGGTTCTACATCTTACTTGGTGCAGGAATAATGTTGACAGTTATCATGATAGTAGGGACGGCAGCAGCAGCAGCAGGAAGGAAAGTAGCTAATGTAGTGATAAGAGTAATAGTAGTGATAGCAGCAGTAGTAGTGATAGTAATAGTATATTCAATAACAGTAGCATCAGCGACTGCACCAGATGCTGCAGTCTTAGGATTGTTGTTGGGAGGATCAATAATATTATCAGTGTTTGCAGCTCTGTCAGCTCCCTGGCTCCTCATCTACTCTGGCTCCTGTCAATCAAATTCAGAAAGGAGGCCTGACAGCATCAGCAGCTACAGAAGGTCACAAAATGACAACTCGTACTGTATTCAATATTTTTGATATTTTCAATGAGGCCGATGTTTTTTCTTCTCTCTCGAAGATTAAAAAAAACATTTGGAGCATCATGTGTTTCGGTGATTAGCAAACAAATCTACAAAAGCACTGGTGGTTGATCTAATATCTGAACAGACAAACATTTGACAGAATTCTAAGAACATTTACGTCAGTGTCTCAGGTTGAGATTCCATAAGCAGATAAGACTTCCTGTTAAACAGGAGAAAGAATGAGACAGACAGCAGGACCTTCTGTTTAGTTTCTGATTCTTTATTCATTCAAATGTTATCTTACCAATACAAATATCCAAATACACTAAATATATCTCTACCTCTCTCTACACTTTCTTTCGAACAGGTCAAATAAAACACATTCTCAACTTGTTATTCTTCGTGTTCACAGCTATTGACTAATAAGGATTACCTGGGAATATATCTCTTTTGTTAATCTTACTTGTATATTGCAAATAAATCACTGTAGCACTGAAAAAATGTAGTATTTAAATGGCACTCTCTTATAGCACTTTGTAGTTTCATTTTCATGAAGAAAATTGTACTTTCTTGATTCTTGTTGTTCTTGGTTTGTTCCCTCAGTGTTGATGCACTTATTGTGAGTAACATTTGATAAAAGTGTCAGCTAAATGAAATGTAATGTAAATACATGAGCTAAGTTTGCGAACAACTACATTTTACCTTTTGTGAATATTAAGAATACAAACCCTGGAATTTAACAACGTTTAACAGAGTGTATATGTATGTATGTAACCTGCTTGTATTGCCAGAACAATTGCATATATTTAAAATTCAATGCACTGGAGCCATGCAAGTCAAATAAATTTAATTTTGCCAAAATTGACTTTCCATGTTATTTTATTTAAAAGTGAGCCTGCAGCTAACCCTAACTCAAACTTTTGTAATACTTAAAAGTGTCCACTAGATGTCAGCATTTGCCTTCAAATTGATGTTAGTTCTATGTCCCGGCTCAGAGAATGAGATTAGATTCAGTCAACTTGATAACTCTCCTCCTCTGTCCTCATCCTGCAAGGACCAACAGTCTGGACTAAAAGGCAGAGACAGGATACTTTTATTTTTAAGCAGAATAAGTCTGTAATAAACATGGAGGCCACCGATTTGAGTGTTTACTGTTTCATTTTCCTCTTGATGAGCTTTTGGAACCCAGACTCACGACTGTTAACGTAGCTTCGCATTGAATCAGATTCAGGTCACATCTCTGTTCAGACTGAGGTTGTGTATCTAAATATCTGATCTGGACCTGATGATGAACCACAATTGTCCAGGGCTGTGTTTGTGATTTGGTGCAACTTGATGGAATTTAAGGAACCTTGGTGGAGGTAGGAATACTATAGAGCCTATATTTTGCATGATTAACACAATGATACACGCCTTTTAAAGTACTTGTACATGATTGTGCCTTTGCCTTCAGAATACTGCATAAGACTCTTTACATGTTCCTTGAATGAAGCTGAACCTTTGCTGTTCAAGTCACTTTCCTTTTTCCAGTTTAACAAACTCGGCACCTTCACCTCTTCAGATCCGTTTATTCTGAAGTAAACACATGATTGTTGTGTGGAACAGTTTGTCTTCCTCAGCAGGAGAAAACTCTCTCTCTATCCACAGGGGGAGTTTCCTGTCGGGAGGAGGAGGGAGAGGAGGAGGGAGAAGTGGGAGGAGATGAGAGGAGGAATGTCCAAACTCAGCCATTGTGTTTGGTTGTTGCACGACGAGAGAGAAGGAGAGAGGGAGAGAGGGAGAGAGGGAGGGAAGAGTGGCTGCTGGGAAGTAGAAACCCTCTGAGAAGGAGGTGTGAGTCGGTCACTCAGCCGTCGACGGAGGAGCAGCTCCCTCTCGCCTGGTGATCGATCCCAGAAGAGCTTCACCTCATCAACCAATAGACTGATTGATCCGAGAGCTCAGGAGTCAGAAAAGAAGGTCAGAAGGTCGACTGAGGTGACAGCTGATTGGTTGACAGGGTCGCGGGCCTCCTTCTGAAACCAGATCAAATGATTTCAAATCGGATAAGAAGTTTGATCTGATCAGTTTTCCACCTTCAAGAGTCCTGAAAACTCTTCCAGTCGCTGAGAGACTGATCTGATTGGTTGAGTCTGATTAAGGGATTACCGGATTGGACGACTGATCAGCTGCGTCAGTTGATTGATCGAATCGGAAGCTTTGCGTTCGAGCCTTGGTGACGATGAGCGGAGCCGGGGACGTGGTGTGTGAAGGCTGGCTGCGAAAATCGCCACCGGAGAAAAAGTTACGGCGCTACGTGAGTACCTAATTTGACTTATTGTATGTTTGTAAAAATGTTCGGAAAATCTTTCGTACAAATGTTTGCTCGAAACTGTTTTGTGCTCTTTTGATCACACGTTTGTGTTGTTTGTTTTGGTTTGTTTTCTTTGTGACTTTGTGTCTTTTATCCTACGCTTTTACAATGTTTCGTACAACCGTTCGTACAACATAAAAAAAACTAATTTAATCGCATTTGCTTTGTGACTTGCTCAAAGGAACGCACGCAGATTAGAGGCTCTTCACTGAAGCTCTGCGATGTGGTGACCTCAACTGAAGACGTTATGTTTCCGTCTGTGTTTGTTTGTTTATAACCAAGATTTCTCCAAAACTGCTAGTTCGATTTCTACGAAACTTGGTGGATAAATGCGATATTGACCAGGAAGGAAGTCATTTCATTTTAGTGCAGATCGGGCGCTGGATGTAAGATATATATAAATTTCTTTGCAATCGTGAGATCGGACATTTTATATTTTGGAAACTAAAATTAGAGGACAGATTTTTATGACGTTGTTGATGATGGTGCAGATCCGAATCTAAATAATATTAAAGTGGTTTCACATGGGGACCTTGATGGAGGTATAAACTCTACAGACAGGTGTTCTAGTTTATTAATTCAGGTTGATGATGATCTCTCAGTTGTGTGTCTGTTTACACACTGACTCATGTCCTGAAACTACAGAGTCATAATCATAAAGCAACAACACTCTCTGCAGCACACAGCTGTTTGTCGCTACGATTTTAATCTCAGGATATTGATTAAATTCAATTATTTCTCAGATTCATGCTGTTTTATTTTACTAATATATCAACAGAAAGACAGATAGATAGATAGATAGATAGATAGATAGATATATAGATAGATAGATATATAGATAGATAGATAGATAGATAGATAGATAGATAGATAGATAGATAGATAGATAGATAGATAGATAGATAGATATGGTTGTTTGCCCAACGGCAGCAAAGCTTACTTTCCAGTAAAGAAGCATTATAGGCACACAGATACACACACAGAGACACACACACACACACACACAGACACACGCACACACACACACACACACACACCACACACACACTCACTCTGCATATCTGACATGCCTGGCCAGTGAGTTGTACTAATCACATCACTCCTCTCCATATTTTCACCAGTTAATGTTTCTCTCTCTCTCTCTCTCTCTCTCTCTCTCTCTCTCTCCTTCTCTCTTTTTTCTTTCTCCCTTTCTTTCTTTCTTTCTTTCTTTCTTTCTTTCTTTCTTTCTTTCTTTCTTTCTATCAACTCTCCTCCTGTGTACATCTAAAGAAAGTGAAGAGGGAATACATTTGTACATTCTACCACAGTGTGAAGAAGGAATTTGGGTTTTGCTGCCTTGCTCAAGGACAATTTGATGTTTTTTCCAGATTTTGAACTTCAGACCAATCAGGGCTGAAACAAAGCTTTAAATGTTTTAATTAACAGGACTACAATACCCATAATCCCTGGTGTCGGACATAGCAGTTATGGAGGCCTGAGTTTTTCAGCAGGTGAAGAAGAAGAAGATACAAACTGTTGAACCCTTTGTTCAGAGTGTGTAAACATTTAGTCATCATGATATACAACCCACTGTGCACACACACACACACACACACACACACACACACACAGTCTTATAACGGCAGAGGATTGTGTGTGTTCATATGTTCATGTTAAGTTCTGGGCCAAAGTTCAAAGAGTGTACCTCATCATACACTCCTTGCTTGTGTGTGTGTGTGTGTGTGCGTGTGTGTGTGTGTGTGTGTGTGTGAGTGTGTGTGTGTGTGTGTGTTCCCCTGAATTATGTAATAAACTAATCGCTCTCAGCTGGGCCTGTTTGGAAGCTCAGGCCTCCCCAAAGATTTAGAAGGTTTGGAAACACACCCCCCCCCCCCCCCCCCCACACACACACACACACACACTGGAAAAGAACCAAGCAGAATGATGAGGTGAATTAAACCTTCAGCACAACAGGACACGCCACACACATCAGGTCAAACACAGTTTATGGACAAAGAGTCTCTGGATTTACAGGAAAATATTTTTATGATTAATATTCAACCTCGGTGTGATAAGAACGATGTTGTGAAAATGAAGGAGGAGTCTAAGACGTGTCGGTAAATAAGGAACTGAAAAAAGAGGGTTTTGTTAATTTTGGTTCGGAGGCAGGATGGAGGAAGTGTTTTTTATAGATCTATTGTGCCCTCTTCCTGTTTGGGGTCAGAGGTCAAAGGAAGAAACAAAACCTAAGAGGAAAGGAGAGAGAAAAGGAGAAGAAGAGATTAGAGAAGGGTTTAAAGGAAACTGTTAGTTCTCAAAATGTGACCTTGAACTGTCAGAACAGACACAGCAATAACTGAGGCTGCAGTTCCTCTTCTGACCACTAGACCCTTACTTTAGAGTGGTGGATTCAAAGCCACCACTAACGTTTAGATTAACAGCCGTTGCAACGCGAAGACAAAGGACAGATGGAGGAAAGGTTTATTTGTGTGGACGCTGCGGTCGCACTGCTCGTATTTGTGCAGCCGCCTGAAGACGACACATCATCAAACAGAGCGACGGAGAATAAACATCCACTGTCGTCGCTAACCGGCATTTCCTGTTCAGCTACTTCCTCTTCCTGTCTGTGTTTGGAGCGAAATGTGTGCTGCCCTGTTTAATCACTGTGTACACACACACAAACACACACGCACACACACACACGCACACACACACACACACACACACACACAATGTTTATCAAGTCTTAGTTAATTCTCTTTTTCCTTTAAACAGTTAAACACAACTGTGTGTGTCTATTTGTGTGTGTGTGCGCCCATGTTTTGATTAAATTAAAATCCATCTTCATGCTCTGTTTCACACGTTTAAATAATCATGATGTGTCTTTTTCACACACACTCACATTCTCTCACTCTCTCACACACACATGGGTAGTGAGTCATGTCTGAAATATGGGGTGTCATCGCTGGGATTGCTCATGGGGGATGGACCCTACCCACAATGCTCAGCGCATGATGGCATGAACCAGAGCAGTTTAGCAAGTGTGTGTGTGTGTGTGTGTGTGTGTGTGTGTGATGTTTAGTTAACATTCATGTGCACTGGAGTGTTAAACCTCTGACAGAGAGACACCAAAGTTTTCTTGAGAATGAGAGAGAGAGAGGGAGATAGAAGAGTGACCTGCATGAAAAATAAAAACATGATCCAAACTGATTTATTATCAATAACTTAATAATAATAGTCAGTGCTAACATTAGTGCTGGTGGCTGCTAAAGATGGGAAGGTTTAGGTCATGTGTAATGAGGATTTTAACCTGTAGGAGGCACAAGTGGGGCATTGAAGTTTGAGTCTTCCCTCGTGTTTTTCTTTTTTTTCTTCCAGTAAAAACACAAATCTTTCAATATTTAGTGAATCTTATGTTTATGTAACATCCAACAATTATTTAAGTGGTTTGAATTGGCATTGATGTCTTTCCTCCTGTGTTTCTCAGGCGTGGAAGAAGCGATGGTTCGTCCTGCGAAGCGGACGACTGAGCGGAGAACCGGACGTTTTACAGTACTACAAGAACCAACAGTCCCGTCGACCAATCAGGACCATCAACCTGAACCTGTGTGAACAGGTACAGCAGACGCACACACACGAGTGTCGGACACACAAAGCTCGAGAGAGAGAGGACGGAAAATAAACGAGTGAAGGTCAAACCGCTCTGTGATAGATCAGTGATTCAGTGATGACCTGAAAGAATGAATGAACATCCACCGTCTGTAGTTGATTCTTTAAGGGTCAAGTTTGGGGCCAAGGCCGAGTCCAGAAAATGTCCGGGTGCATGTTTACACAGCTCAGTGTTTCAGACCCGCCTGTTTTGTCCGGTTCTTCTCCCTCAGGTGGATGCCGGCCTGTCGTTCACGAAGAAGGAGCTGGAGAACAGCTTCGTGTTCGACCTGAGGACGGAGGAGAGAACCTGGTACCTGGTGGCCGAGTCTGAGGAGGACATGAACCGCTGGGTGTCCTCCATCTGCCTGATCTGTGGCTTCAACCCCACTGAAGACGGTACGACAGAATCAACAGATGGACGGAATAAAACGATCCCTTCTTGTTTTTTGGTCGTTCGTGTGGGTTGTGGCTGAGTCAGTGTGAAAGCTTGTGGGAGGACGGAGGAGCGAGAACATGCAGAGAGAAATATGGGCACACGCCTCAGATGTGTAGAAGGTCAAATATTTCAAAAATATCTTGAAATATGGTATTTTGTTCAACAGCTTCTCTGTGTACAGCCATTTTAACTTTTGAACTGAATATCTTCATCTGCTAAATTACAAAAACAAGTGCACTGCTACAAACTACAACCAGGGCTAAGTCTTGAGAAGCTGGAATATGTGGTAGAGCTGTTGTATTGGATTGTATTAAGTTGTAAAGGTGTACCTAACAATGTGAGCAGGCAGAGAATCGCTGTCGTCTTGAGGTTGTGGTTACGACTCCATATCGACAACAGCAACATGGATCTTAATATTAGCGCTACTAGAAGCTACAGAGGCAAACAACTTAGCAAGTTAGCCGAGAATTCCAAAATGCGAGGTCGTTAATGCAAAAAGAGAGTGAAGCTTATATGTACTTTGCTCATAAATGACCCAATGAGAAGTCAGCATATAACATTACTTTCCTACCTTACCCACAATGCAACTTCGACTGCCCCCAGGTCAGCTGGAGATTGTGGTTATGTTGTACCAGTAATAGAAACTGTTTATGAAATGCTGCAATAATGAAAAACACCAATACCCACAATGCCCTGCAGGGAGACAAAGACAGTTGAACTTTTGCAATGGCTATTAGCCGTTATCGTTATCTGATGTGTCATTTTGGTTCAGTTCCAGATAGACCTCCTGTGTCCGGCCCCCCCTCCGTCACCGCGCTGACCCCGTCCGGTGGCATGGCTGGCATCTCCGCGGCAGCAGGTTCGGTCCCGCCCCCCTACGACCCGGTGAGCGTACGACGCCTGGAGCCCGACGGCCCCACAGAGGACAACTACCTGTGGTTGTCCCACTGTCAGAGTCACGTCAGGTGAAGGAATGCCCGAGAAGCAGTTTGTGGGTCGTGGGATATCTAGAGAACTGTGTGGGCTCAGATGAATGGAACCTGCAGCAGTCGCAGGTTTAGACGAGTTAGATCTACAGGACGGGATTAGAGGTTTATCTTCAGCCTAGATCACAGAAGAAAATGATTAAACCCATTTTACTCCTCTGAGTCTGAAGGGCGTTTGTCTCTGTGGGATTTGCTGACGCTCGGAGATTTGAACTCTTTGAAACGAAAGTAAAAAGTTGTTGCGTTTCCTCAGCAGCGTTTGTTCTTGCCTGTGCTGCGGTGCCTCCCAGTGGCTGGAGGCATGAAGAGGTCAGGTTGTCCGTTCGTCCCATTTGGTTAAAATGTCCCTTTAAATCCTTTCATTTTGGTATTTATGTCTCCAGGCCTCCTTTAGGATCCTCTGTCTCTCTCGAAACCGACTACGACAACCTCTACCCTCCTCCCTCTGCCACCTCCTCCTCCTCTTCCTCCTCCTCCTCGCCATCCCTTCTTCCCAACGGCCTCCCTCCTCCGTCGTCATCCAGGACGGCTCCGTGGACAGTGGCCTCGATGACGGGGCCTCTCAGCCAGTCACTGGACGCCAACACGACCTCTGACCTCCAGAGGCGACCAGGCCGACCCCGCTGTCACCCCTCCCCCCACCCCAGGAAGCACTCACTGGATATCCACCTGCGGCCCGTGGCGATCCCTCTCATTGAGGACACTCACTCCACCGTGCATCCCAACATGCACTCATACCAGATCCCCCGTCCTGCATCCACGCCACAGCCACGACCCCCCCGCCGCCCCTCCTCTACACCAAGTGTGGACTCTTTAACCCAGACGGAGCTCCATGCATCCGTCCCGACTCCTCCTCCACGCCCGCCGAAGCCCTCAGGGATCGCAGCCCAGGGAGAGAGCTCCGCTGTGGGCACGGGACCTGCAGCGCTCCCCCGAACCTCCTCAGAGTCGGGGGGGAGGGATGGATGTGTGGAAGGAGGCGGCGGAGGTCTGCTGAGGAGTCACACCGTCAGTATACCAGGACGCACACAGACAGGTACGTGGGATGCAGCATCTAGCATGGATACAGTGTGATTGACAGCTGGTACTTGTCTGTAGGTGCATGTGGCTCCACCCCCTGCTCCTCCAAATATGGTTACTTCTGGTTTCAAAAGACCAAACTGTCAAACAGGAGCTAACAGACCAATGGGTGACGTCTTGGTGGGTTGATTCTTTGTCAATCAATAAAGACTGTCTACGCACACGGCCCTCTGTCGTATTACATGACCATGAATGGAAATACAGCCACAGCCTGCAGGGGGCAGCATTGTCACCGTGAACCAGCAGGTACCTCAGAGAGAGCCCAGCCATGAAGAGGCTTTATTCTGCAGCAGTGACGGATTACATCCTCGTCAGAGCTGAAACTCTTGGTGCCTGTTTGCACCACACGTTAAATGGCTTAAGTTTCCTTAATGCGAGGACTTTGCTCCACAGCAGCACAAAGACTTTCAGACAAATCTCTCAGTTTCTGGTGAGAACGCACATTGTCCCAAAATAGACGAGTGTTGTTTCCTGTTGGAGGACCTGCTGCTTAAGGAGCAGATTAGTGACGACAGTCTCCATCTTCATTCATGCTCAATAGACACTTTTTTTTAATAAGTCCGTAAAAGCTGTACAAGCTTTAAATCCGGAGATTCTTACTCTAATTGTGGATTATATCAATCACATGAGCAGCACCTGGATGGACACACATATTTAGATATACATAATATATATATATATATTTATAGGTATAAATGAGTCTTTCTACTACTTCTGTGTTCCAGGTTGCGAGTCTTTCTTCATCCCTCAGTCGCTGTCGGACCGAGCGAGCATGTTCGAGTTCAGCGACAGCTTCAACAGTTACTTTGTAAGTTTAAACATTTTCAAGTTTGACTGTAAAATAACAACAATGAGTGAATTGCACCAGACAATCAAGAAGTCGACTCTAACCTCCTGGTTTCTTCATGTCCTCTCTCAGACTAACAAAGGCTTGGTACCTCTGGGAAGTCTTTGCTCTGATGACGGTGATGTAGATGAAAACTATGTCGCTATGAGTGCTGCCACCACTGAGCCTCCTGTGGCCCCAAGGTTAGCGAGAACATACCAGTGTGTTCTTAATGCACAACTCCAACTGTACAACTTGTCTTTGTTGAATTGTTGGTTCATCATTGATATTGTAAGTTATCTGAACCCTTGTGCACCTTGAGAAACTTCCCTGAAAAGCATTAAAACCTCTGAAGGATCCTGGAAACCCTAAAGTGTTAAGATTGACCATCATTGAGTGCAGTTGTCAAAGAGTACTTGGTGTTTGAGTGAAGAGTCTGAATCCTGCGTTCTCCTCCAGGGCGCCTCCTCCCTCTGACTCCTCCGGGCAACTCCAAGATGGCAACTACGTCGCCATGATACCCATGAGCCCCTCCCTTCCCACTCAGCCCGCCACATGGGATCTGGCGTCCCTGGGGAGGCAGGTGCCCCCACCCGTCCACATGGGCTTCCGCAACTCCCCCGCTCCCCTCACCCCGCCGCTCCGGAGGAACACGGTGACCACAGGAACACAGGTGAGGGCCGTGCCCCCTCCGATCCACCGCGACCTGAAACCCCAACGCAGAGGTGAGTGAGCAACAGCACAGAGGATCATGGGTAATATCCAGCGTTCAGTGGGACGACACAGTCAGAGCTCAGCACATTGCTACACATGAGACCACTATTAGTCATAACAGTTTCAAACTAAAACCTCTTTAGTTGTTGGTCTGAAGCATTTGTGAACGAGCTTCTGTTCCTGAAACTGTCAATGATTATTCTAGTCTCTCGCTCTCTCGCTCTCTCGCTCTCTCGCTCTCTCGCTCTGTCTCTCTCTCCATTTTCCTTCATCACTGCGTCTCTGTCCTTGCGTCGCCTGTCGCTTCAGCCTCTTTGAGTTTTTAATTATTCACCTGCTTCCACTCTGCTGCAGGACGAGTGTGACGTTCACACACTTCAGCACTTACACAGCCGGTGGTCACAGAAACATTCCTTCATGAAATATGAATAAACTCAGAATGCTAAGATTCAAACACAACAAGCCTCGCTGTTGACTTTGAAGTCACATGAGGAGACTTGTTATCGTCAGGTGTCTGGTATCCAGATGAGACACAATCGTTCGAAACTTCCCACCTGACTGTTGTCCAGTAAATCACATTCATCATAAGAATCTGAACAGATGTTTGTCTTTGAGGCTTTGTTTTATCTTTACTGTGGTCAATCTGTAGAGCCTTAATAAAGATGGACGATATGATGGCTCACAAGAATTTAGTTCAAAGTGTCTTGCTCACCTCCTGGTGGCTGGCTGCAGTATAACCTGATGGACCTGTGACTCTCTCTCTCTCTCTCTCTCTCTCTCTCCCAGTGAAACCAGCTCCTCTGGACATCTCGTCGATGCAGCAGGACTGGCAGGAAGTCCCGCCCCCTATCCGCTCACCTGTCACCAGAACCTTCACACGAGAGTGAGCTGCTGTGTGTGTGTGTGTTTAATATTTAATGTTCATCACTGAGGCTCAGTCCCAGCAGCGTGAACGTGCTGCACTCTGCCACCCCCATGTGGCGTTGCAGGAGTAATACATGATGTTCCTGACCTGAGCAGTGGTGGATGAGGGGATGAAAGTGGATGATGAAAGTAGAAAGAGAGGGATGAAGTAAAAATACAAAATATAAATATCACTAAAGTGTTTCATAAACTTTAATCAGGTAAACCCTGCCTCCTCCATCTTCGCAGATTGGACGATAAACAAAGTGACGCTTGATTGGTTGGATTGATTATCAAATAATTCATCAATTATGTTGCTTTAAGTTAATTTGTGTGTGTGTTTGTGTGTGTGTTTGTGTGTGTGTGTGTGTGTGTGTGTGCCAGTCCGTCCAGTCGTCAGTCCATCAGGCCCAGTTCGTCCCACAGCTCCTCCCCCTCCTCCGACTCAGACGACCAAGATGACAGCTATGTCGCCATGAAGACCTCCAGCCTCAGTTTTAGTGCTGGGGAGCCGGTGAGATTCCTCCCCTCCTTCCTTCCTTCCTTCCTTCCTTCCTTCCTTCCTTCCTTCCTTCCTTCCTTCCTTCCTCCTTTCTATGCATCTTCCTCCCTTGATCACCAACCTCTGCTGATAAACTTCTTTCTCTTTACTTTCTACCTTTTCATCTCCTGTTTTCTCTCTGACTCTGATTTACTAAAATCTCAGCGTGTGTGTGTGTGTTTGTGTGTGTATGTTTGTGTCTGCGTGTGTGTGTGTGTGTGCAGTCTCTCAGGCTCATGCTGCACAGAGCTTCAGAGGGCGGAGTCAGCAGCCCATTGCTACGGCGAGCCAGAGGTGACAAACAGGTGGAGTACCTGGACTTGGACCTCCACACCGGGCGATCAACACCATCGAGACAGGTAACGTTCTTCTCTCTCTCTCTCTCTCTCTCTCTCTCTCTCTCTCTCTCTCTCTCTCTTATATTGAAGTTCTATGGACGTGTCTTTCTGCACAACAGAAGCGTTGCACGGCTGCAGGTGGAGGCAGCGGTGACAAACCGGCCGGAGCTGGCGAGGAGCGTGCACGGGGGGAGAGCACGCGTGTGGACTATGTGGTGGTGGACCCCAAACGAACCAAGGCCCTGAGGAACACCAGGGAAGCGTGGCATGATGGGAGGATGTCCACGGAGAAGGACAAAAGCTAGAAGTTCTTGTCGAGGTTATTGAGATAATACTTCTGATGCCCACGTAAAACAAGATGAAATTCTTGTTTTAAAAAATCGACTCACCACCCTGCGCTTGTTCCAATGCATTGTTAGTCAACTTAAATCTTTTCCAGGTTCATATGAGGACACTGTGACCTTTGACCTCATTCTTATTACTGGTGCCAATCCTGCACATTTGAATAATCACACCAAGTACAAATCCAGCAGCAGTAAACAAGTGCAGCTGTAAATGACTCTGTTACTTTAGTCTCCCGACAGGAATCCAAGCTTTGGTCAGAGATGTGCTGTTTTAAACTGTGTTGAAAGTAATTAATAATAAATGTGGTCCGGGGGGGGGGGGCACACCCTGTATTCATCAAATCAAATCTCATGAATCATTCAGTTATTCTGTGATACAGAACACAAATAAATGAATGAAGGAATAAACCTAAAACACCACTCTCTGGACTTCTAGTGTGTTTTTTCTTACTTGATTTCCATGTGACACAAAGTCTCTGAATCCAAGCGTCCAATGAAAAACATCGGAGGATCTGAGGGAAGATGTTTACCCTAGAGAGTCGAGTATCAGGGTGGAGGAGGTAAGTCAGGGCCTGGAGGGATGTATCAGTGAGGAGGAGGGTTTTGTAAAACATGCAGGAAGCCAGTGACGATGGATTAAAGTGGAGTTCATGTGCTGCCAGAGTTCTGCAGATCCTGGAGCCGGTCCAGGTCCTTGCCTGGAACACCGGACAGAGTCGTCTGCAGAGTCTGAGTTTCATTCCTGCTGCTGCTGTCGCTCCTGTTTCCACTGTTATGATTCCTGCTGCCTTTCCTAGTGATAAGTGATGCTGCTACTGCTGCTACTGTTATTACAAGTGGAACAAGTGAGATGTAGAACCTCTCCTGACTCGTTGGGGTCGTATGTTGCTCCTGAGCAACAGAGGCTGTAAAGGAAAGACAGTGCAAAATTATAATGTGGCCAATTCAGGATTGAACCTAATTATTGGTTTTCAGTTGCAGTATTTTTTCCTAAGTTGGCATTTGTCTGCACTCTGGTCGTATTTTGTCGTCACTACACACTTGTACTTGTACTTTTTCTATCTATATTGTATGTAAAGCACTTTGAGCTGCATTTCTTGTATGAAAGGTGCTTAAACAAATCAAGTTAATTATCATTGACATAACTCTCATTAATATTTATCAAATCAAACAAAAAGTTTTAGCAATTTGATCAAATAAATCACGATCACTTACAAAATAACCGAATAAATTAGATTTTGAGTTTGACACATATAAGTGAAGTCTTGTTCCAACGTTGTCTGTGTAGATAAATAAATGAGGGACTGCAGGTGCTTCGCTTCTAATGACGCTGATTTGAATAAAGTTTGAAGTTCTGGCTGATTTGAATCCTGTTGAATGTGAATAATTCAACCTGGGCACGTTTCACTGCACCACAACTGCTCTGTGTCTAATGATGGGAACTAAAAAAACACTTTGTTTAACACACTGTCCCTGCAGTGAGGGCTTCACTTCTCGTTTTCTCATTTAAATCATTGGTTTAAAAAATGTCATTTAAAACATGATTAGATATTAATCATTGATTTCATCGGCTTTGCAAAGAAAACTCATCCAGGAGTATGGAACCCATCATCTTCTCAGTGTTGACGTGCTCTTGAGCAAGGCGTCTGAAGCCGTGAGCGACAGTAAAAACAAAGAGAATGATTAATGGATGTGTAGTGGTTATAACACATTCAAAACCAGTACAAATTATCAGACACACAAAAACACACACTCAGAAAGATCGAACCTGCTGCTGAGGTGAGTGTGTTTTCACGACTTAGTGCTCAACTGAAATTAAAAGTATAACGTTTGTCATCAAACATGTTACAACTCACATTGATGTTTTCTAAACTGAACTTATATTATGGTTTGACGTAAAGAAGGAAATACATTGTTTAATTTTAGTATTATTTTATTTAAATGTGATCTATAGTAAACAATACTCTGAAGGAGCCAATGTTTGTTTGTATATCTCAGTAAAATCATTTTTCCTTTCAAAAATACTCTTGAAAGTGAGAGGTTTCTTTTAAAATTAATTTTATAAACATCTCTATAGTGTCATTACATATTTGTCATTATATATTTTCCTGTGACTTTGTGTCATCTTATCAGAAATATTATGTTGTGACAGGTCGGCTGTTATTTGACTCATTCGAGAGACATTTAGTCATTTGACTCATTTCCAGTCCAGTTAGTGTCTTGGATTGTTCAACCAGTCGAACACACTGAAAATTAATCACTTTTTGTTGAATAATGCAATAAATAATGGATTCAAAGGTTGTTTTACCAGGAAGGAGAAATCCTTTTGTTTACAAACTGGACTCCAGATTCAGATAAACGTCCAGATTAAGAAATTTAAAGCAACACTATGAAACTTTCCTTCTTTTAAACAGTTTGAGTGGCTGTGAATCAGGAGAACGTTTCCTCCTTCTCTCCCTGAACGTCTGTCCTCTGTAACTCTGCTGAGTGGGTTCCATCTCCTCTGAGAGGAACTGACAGAGTCACAGCTTCAACTGTCACAATCAGTTCCAGTGGAAGAGTGAAGCTGAACTGAGATCAGTTAAAAAGACTCTGAAGTTATTAAAAACCAGAGTTTATCTACAATAATCAGCAGGGAAATGTTAAAACATGAAGAATTCTGAACAGGGTTTGTTGGATTTGTTGCAGCAGCAGCTCTTCTGGTTCAGGAAGTTCATCCCCTTGTGTGGCTGCAGGGGGCGCTGCTGCTCAGTACATGTTACGTGTTGCTTAATGTTCTGTTCTGGAGAATTGACATAATTTGACTATATCCCTTGTTGATCATTTTTCCCTTCTTCCCTTTACCCAGCTGCCACAGCTATGTTGGTCGACATGTCTTCGAGCTGTAACACCTCAAACTTTCCTCCTTCCTTCTCCTCCCCCACCAACATCTATTGTCAAATGCACAAATGCATGATCTCAACAATCGGAGCTTCCAACATCATCATCTTCAGCAGCGTCAACTTCCTCCTCCCCCTCCCTCTCAACGTCTTCGTCCTGTATCTGGGTTTGCGACGCTGGCGGCGCCGCGGCCCCAGTGCGACGATGAGGCACTCGGACCTGTTCACCTACCACATGGCCGTCATGGAGCTGGTGAGCATCCTCGGGACCATCCTGATGTGCTGTGGCGTCCACGCTAACATCCCACGATTGGAGGTGCATGGATTCCAGATTTATTGTGTCACAATATCAGGACAATTGTGTTTCCACACCCTGACCTGTGTGGAGCGCTACATCGCCGTCGTCCACCCCGTCACGTATCTGGACCTGAGGAAGACGAAGGGGATCAGGATCAGGAACAGGGCCATCGGCTGTGTTTGGCTGGTGTCCTTTCTCTGGATAAACTTGATGTATCTAGAGTCAACGACCTACGCATTGCTGTCTGTTAGTCTGACAGGCCTCGGGTTTACTGTCATCTCTTTCTGCTGCTTCTCTGTTCTTTACGTTTTGAATCGTCCAGGGCCGGCGGACAGGGTCGGTGGCAGACAGCACATCGACCAATCAAAGCTGAGGGCGTTATATACCATTGAGGCCATAATGGGAGTGCTGCTGCTCAGGCTTGGAGGGAACATAGTTGCTTCTGGCCTGTACCCCACAGCGCTGCTGGGGGAGGCTGAAAGCTGTGTGTTGTGGCTGCTCATGTTCTGGTTCTGTCTGCCCAGCGGTCTGGTGTTACTGCTGCTCTCTCTACACAGAGAAGGGAAATTACTGTGTTGTCAGAGAAATGCAGAATCAGGACAAGGGTCAGATTAAACAATGTTAAGGGCAACATTACCAGACGGACCCAAACTGTAAATAAAGATGACGGCATGACAGCTCCCCAAAGCGAAGCCAAAGTGTCTCATATACCAGATAAACCCCGCCTCCTCCATGTTAGCATGTAGGACATGGACCAAACTATAAAAGCCAAAAGATTTTTGTCAAACATGGTTCCTGTGGTTTTAGGTAGCTCTTAACACGTTTCTTTCAAACCACAGACAGAGAAACATTTTTACGTTGTTTCACTCAAATGAGTCGGGCTAACTGTCGTTTCAAATACTACCTGAAGTGAACGGTTAGCATAATGAGAGATTTAGTCAAAAACGATGACTGTAACTAGCTTATTTTATCATCTGTAGCTAACTAATGTCGTGATTTGAATGTTGACAGACAAGATGCAAAAATATTTAGGCTGTTTAACTCAATTCATCGAGGACTAGCTCACTACCGCCCTCTAGGTGAACTGCAGCACTTTGAATACGAGTCCTCCTCGTTGGATATGATGACATGATGCGGTTAAACTGATTCATTTGAATACACATCAGTCTGTATTGACTTTGTCAAATGATCAATATAATGGACGATTTAAATAGCCTCAGATTCCCTTCTTTCCTCTTCTATCATTTGTAAACAAAGTGTGCTGTGATGGTGTGAAATTAAATTATTCAAATATATTCAACAAAATACATAAATATTGTCATTTATATTCACGTGTAAGTGTTCACATTATCTTTTTCTGAACTGGACTTTACATTGTTTGAAGTATTCCAGTAATGTGATACTGTCGTGCAGTCGATCCCTGCTCAAAAATTTGCATAATGCAATTAACATAGCGCATTGTGTATCCTTAAGTATTTTGCAAAATGCAAAGAGATCACGAAGATCATCTCATATTGTATAAAGACACACGCAGCTGACATTCATCCAGACAGGTCCAGTGACTTCAGACCCAGAGGAGGAAGAAGAACTAAAGCTCAGAGCGGTGAGTAAATTATAAAGTTTTAAGTAATACAATTATTTGCAATGTAATTTCCTGTCCCAGCTAATTTCCTGAGACAATCAGAGTCTGAGCTGAAGAATAATAAGGAAATATTGAATCCATCCAATTTCTAAATCTGGTATTTTAATACAAAGCTTTGTGGCTCATCAAATACTCTATAGTGTTTCTTTTGATGAGTGAAATACAAGTTAAAGTAGTATTATGAAAGTAAGAACAAATAACTAGTAAACATCTGTGCACTTGATCCAAGAAGTGGTTGATTTGTATTAAAGTGTCATCTTTGTGTTGAGAGTTTTACTGTACCCACTTGTTGGAAAAAACAAGTTGTGCAAAGAAAGAATCTTTATTAATATCCTAGTGAAACACGTTGGAGACAGACAAACCAGACAAAGACAGGAAGTAAAACAAACGAGACACGGACGAGAATTAGCTACAAGATAAAACAGGAAATACAAAAATGTCCAAACACAATTGAATTACTGTACAGAACAAAGACTGTCAATGAAGATGGACATGACAGCTCCTACTAGTGAAGCCAAAATGCCTCCATCGCCCCCTTGTGGCTGGCTGGAGTAGTTAGAAGTCCCGTCCTGCCTCCTGCATGTTAGAATATTGGACATGGACCAAACTAAGTAGCACAGCTTCTTTTAAAGATGGTTTCTGGTATATTGGGAGGATTTGATTGACAGCTGAGACTGACTCACGATTGGTCACGTGTGGGCAGACGTTGCTACAGTGGCTTGACCTCCGACCTCTACCACACAGACTCTGACTCTAAATGATGTCATCAGAAGACATTTTGGCTTCATTTCTGGACATCAGCAGGAAGTGGAAACTTGTCGTCCATCTTTATTTACAGTCCAATCGAGCGTCACTGTGTTTGTCAGCCTCTTGATGATGTCTTTCTCTTCATCTTCATCTTCCTCTTGCAGCCTTTTTCAACAACTCAACATGTCAGAGAACATCTCCTCCTCTTCCTCTTCCAATCTCTCGCTCCACCCTCCGCCCCCCTCCTCGCTAAACTCCTCCTCCCCTTCACTCGTCAGGTGCTTTGAGATCACGTTCGGCACTCACATCTTCGCCGCCGTGTCCTGCTCCTACGTCCTCCTCTTCCTCCCTCTCTGCATCTTCATCCTCCACCTGGGGCTGCAGCGGTTGCGCCGGGATCGCTCCGCCGCGACTAGCAGCCTGGACGTCTTCACGTACAACATCATTGCAATGGAGATGATGGGCGTGTTGGGCTGCGCCCTCTACTCCTGCAGCATCTACATGCAAGCCCCAATGGTAAAGCTGGTGGGGATTTATATGGTCAGCACCATCACAGCTGGACAGATGATGTTCCACACCCTCACCTGCTTCGAGCGCTACCTGGCCGTCATTCATCCCGTTTTCTACCTGGGTCTGAAGAAGGCTGGCGGGGAACGACTCAGGAATATCAGCATTGGGTTTGCCTGGGGCTTGTCCTTCGGGTGGATTGGGGTAACAGCGCAGTCCAGCCCCAATTTTCCCACAATCGCCCTGGCTGTCCTCTTGACCTCCACCTTCCTCGTCACCTCCTACTTCAGCCTCTCCGTCCTCCTTGCTCTGACTCGTCCAGGGCCTGGGGAAGTGGGCCGGGACAGGGCGGACCAGCTGAAGAGGAGGGCGTTCCACACCATCGCCACCATCACCGGCGCTCTGTCGCTCAGGTTCGGAGCACAGCTGCTGTGTTTTGTCCTGGAAGTCTCCGGAGTGCTGAGCGGCAGGGCGAGCTGTGTGGCGCTGTTGTCCGGGATCAGTCTCTGCGTTCCCAGCAGTTACGTCCTGCCGCTGCTGTTTCTGCACCGGGACGGAAAACTGCCATGTTTCAAATACGAAGCTGATCCAGGCCGAGACGTAGGGCCGAGGATGTAAATGAAATTTTATACGTCCAGTTTGCTGTGTGAGATTTTAGTTATAAAAACAGATTCAGGCCTCATCCGCCATTAGTTTTTTGAGTTGTTCCAAGTGGTTTTAATAATGTAAAAGATTAAAGATAAGAATTATTGAAGGTGAAATTTGTCCTGAAGAATATATAAATCCACCAGATACAGATTTCTATTTAGTTCTGCACAAAATCTCCATTGACGTCTCAATATGTTAATGAGAGAGAGAAAGAAAATATCTGGATCCTCCTCCCTCATCCAAACCAGAATATAACAAATGCTTCCTTTGGTCATGTTCCACCCCTCCACAAAGTTTCATGCACATTGGTTTAGTGGACTTTTGCATAATCCTGAAGAAAAACTAATAATCAAACAAACAAACATAAAATATACAAACATACAAACATACAAACATTCAAACATACAAACAAACAAACAAACAATAAGAGAAATCATGAAAACAGAAACAGATGAAACAAGGTTATTAAAAACATGAGTTATTAAGCTTGTATCCAACTCATCACGTTGGATCACACTTTTATTCCCCTTTAAACTGACCAAATACATTTACTAATAATAATTATTATGATGAAAATGTAATATTCAATGAGAGAGACAAAAATAAAAATATAAAGGCCTTGTTTAATTTTGTGTCTGTGTCATTTTGTCATTTTGTCATTTGGAATAACAGGACATACAAAGATAAGAAAAGAAAAGATAAGCTAAGATAAGATAAGATAAGATAAGAATGGAGAATAATAGAGAAGATAAGATATGAATAGATAAGAATATAGAAGATAAGATATGAATAGATGAGATAAGATAAGAATAGATAAGATAAGATAAGATACGATAACCCTTTTTTAAATTTGCTCTGTCACAGTATCAAAGATAAACAATCAGTAAAGTAATATTAAGTAACCAATACTATCAAATGTAAGAAATATAGAAAATATAAATGAAATAAAAATAACACAAACAGTCCTGTTGCCTTGATGCTTTAAAGTATTATGTATTGAAAATAGAGAAATTAAGATTTAAATCCCTGGTCTGTGTGCACAGGTGCTCTGCGCCTATTTGCCTACGAGTCCAAACACTTTTTTGATTGACAGATTGAGGCAGCGGTGAGAGAAGCTGTATAATGAGCCCTGTGTCCGTCCTGCTGGAGTGTCTTTGAGCACATGCAAAGAGCCCACGGTCATGTTACCGCCCGTCTGTCACACACCACCGTCATGGACCACACACACATGTTTAAAAGCCCCCACCACTGTTCATCACTCAGTGGTTCTGGAGACACTGAGAGCAGAGGTTAGTTCCTTTAAGTATATTTTAAGTATATCTATCGATATATCTATCTATCTATCTATCTATCTATGTATCTATCTATTTATCTATCTATCCATCCATCTATCTATCTATCTATCTATCTATATATCTATCTATCTATCTATCTATCTATCTATGTATCTATCTATTTATCTATCTATCCATCCATCTATCTATCTATCTATCTATATATCTATCTATCTATCTATCTTTCTATCTATCTATCTATCTATCTATCTATCTATCTATCTATCTTTCTATCTATCTATCTATCTATCTATCTATCTATCTATCTATCTATCTATCTTTCTTTCTATCTATCTATCTATCTATCTATCTATCTATCTATCTATCTATCTATCTATCTATCTATCTATCTTTCTATCTATCTATCTATCGATCGTCCATCTATCTATCTATCTATCTATATATCTATCTATCTATCTATCTATCTATCTTTCTATCTATTTATCTATCTATCTATCTATCTATCTATCTATCTATCTATCTATCTATCTATCTATCTATCTGTCTATCTGCCTTAATGTCTTTCCTTTACTTTCTAATTAAAGTTTCTGCCTGTTCTTAAAAGCTGGACTTTTAATTTGAAAACCTGATGACGAACATGTGAAACCATGGAACAGATTTATTATATCTATATCTATTTTATTATGTCTTTCTCCAGCTGTGTGGAAATGTACGATAACTCCTCCCCTCCGGACGTCTCCCTTTCTCCTCATCTCCGCCCTCTCCTCAACTCCTCCCATTCCCCCGTCAGCTGTTTCCTGACCACGCCCGGTTCCACCATCTTCACCGTCTTCACCTTCACCAACATCCTCCTCCTCCTCCCTCTCTCCATCTCCGTCCTCGTCTTTGGCGTCCAGCAGCGACGGAGACAGCGCGGCGCCGTGGTGACAGATCCCATCGACGTCTTCACCTACCACATGGTGGCGATGGAGCTAATGGGCATGTGCGGGTCGGTCTCCTGCTGCTCCGGCGCCCTCCTTCAACACGTGAGGATGGTCGGTGTTGGGTGCAACATGTTCGCCATCATCTCGTGTATGAAAATGTTCTTCCATGTCCTTACCTGTGTCGAGCGATACCTGGCAGTCGTTCACCCAATCATGTACCTTAGACTGAGTAAGGGAGGCGGGGTCATGATCAGAAACATCAGCATCGGGTGCGTGTGGTTGATATCGTCCGTAGTGATGACGCTGAGATTCACACTCACCCCAAACTTCAACATGATCTTGTTTTTCTGTAATCTGAGCTTCTGCCTGATCGTCGTCTCTTTCTGCAGCCTCGCTGTTCTCCGTGTCCTGATTCGCCCAGGGCCCGGGGAAGGCGGGAGCAAGGGGAGCGCTGACAAATTAAAGCGCAGGGCGTTCTTCACCATCATGGTGATAATGGCGGTGCTGTTGATGAGGTTTGGGGGGAATCTGGTCTGTCTGTCCCTGGCGTTCTCGTCCGTGTTGGGCCACAGCCTCGGCTGCGCGGTGCAGGTGTCGGGGATCTGGTTCTGTCTGCCGAGCAGCTACGTGCTGCCGCTGCTGTTTCTGCACAGAGCACGAAAACGAAGCACTGAATCCCGATAAAGAGCAGAAAGAGCACGGGAGCACTTCAACACGGGCAATTCTAAACAATTCTCTGTGGGTCACAAAGTTTGTAGAGACACAATTGATCATGCAGCTCGAGCACAATTAGGAGAAAGTTTCATCTGAGCTAAATCATGTGAGGTGTGAAATAGAAGCATGTGTAATAAACCTTTGGTACTAACTTATCTACTGAGTAATATTTGTCCATTTAGAGTCAAAGGTAAAGCTTAGTTGACTGTGTACTGCACTTTCAAATCAAGCACATATGGCTCTGAATCTTATGTTACAGCAAAGTTATCCAGGAGTCAAAGGTAGAGAACACAACTGCCTCCTCTAGATTTAGAAACATCCCTGAGGAAGAGCCTATATAGTTAGAGGGAGGCACGGTGGTATAGTGGTTAGCATTGTGTTCACTGTAAGAACGTTCATGAACTGATTCCCAGTTCACCAGTCTTCTTGTGTTGCGTTTGCATGTTCTCAACGGCTCTGTGTGGGTTTTCCCTGGCTTTAAATGAAGTTTGTTCAAATTAAAGATAAGAACTATTTAACGTAGTTCACAAAAACTTAATTTGTTTTGATGTAACTAAATTAAGTATTTAGTTGGCAAACTTAAAATTTGAATCAAAGTCTGTTCAATCATGAAATGTTTCTGCAAATGTAAACTTAAAAATAAAAGACTTCAAACAGCTTCTCTTGTTTCCTTGTTTTTATTTACAGTTTTTCTCCATTGCTTTGGCTCATTTCACGAAACAGAAATGACATTCTCAGAGCTCTAAGTGCAATTGGCAAAATAGCCCATATGGTTCAGCACAACTACATAGATCACCTTCAAAAGGTCATATCTCACCCAAAACAGTTAACTCAAGTTTCCAAACCAAATCATTTTCTCATATAAATGGTCAGTGCCCCCAAAAACGAAAATGTCCTTCTCGTTTGCTGTGGCTCATCTCTCAGAAAAAGCAGGACATTCTCAAAGCTTTAAATACATTTGCCAAAATAACATAGATGGTTCAGCAAATCTCCATAGCACACCTGCAAAAGGTCATATCTCTCCCAAAACAGCCAACTCATCAGTCAAAACTAAATCCCTGTCTCATACAAATAGTCAGTGCCCCCAAAATGAAAAGTCCCTTTGGCATTGTTTAAACACTACAGGTCAAAATGTTTAGATGTTTTGTCAGTATGGCAGTGGACCATCGAAATATCCCTCATGTGCACATTTCAACCTTGGCTCAGTCCTTGAATGGTCACTGAATGGTTACAGTAGATGTTTTCTTTCCAGAATATTATGTGTATCAAACAGAAAAAAAGATTTATTCAAGGTTTCACATAAAATATGTTTATTGAACTCATACTGCCATGGGAATTGTAACAGTAATTGCAATACATCGTGCTTACAGTAACAGAAAATGTGTACAGCACAATGTACTGTCAAACAATAAGCACATCAAAACTAAAATTTGGTAGAGTGAGATATGACCTTTTGAAGGTGATCTATGTAGTTGTGCTGAACCATATGGGCTGTTTTGCCAATTGCACTTAGAGCTCTGAGAATGTCATTTCTGTTTCGTGAAATAAGCCAAAGCAATTGACAAAAACTGTAAACTTACTGTGTGATCGATGATCAGATGTGTGAAACTCAACCTTGATTACTAAAGTTTTAGTTGCACCTGAAAATTAAGCCGCTGATCAAAGATATCCTTATTACAGTATATACCATGATGTTTTTCATGGTATTATGTGCCTGTTGATTTTGACAGTGGAGTGAACTATTGTGCAGGTGATGATGTAAACAATGAAATGATGCCAACATGTTCTGCAGAGAACGACCACTTGACTGAGAAGCGACAGTCAGTTTTGACCAGCAATATATATTCAATTGGTAATTGGGCTAACTAAAGGCAATTGTACCTAACCGCTTGCTCATGACGTCATTCAGATGCATGTTCTCCACCAATCAGGAGTTAGTCTCATCTGTCAATCATGAAAAGTCCCAGTCCCTTTTGATATCATCAAATAACTCATCAAAACCAAACTCATCAGAAACATGAACACTTGAATAAACTTCAGGAAACGGTGCTTCAGAAGATAATAATGTAAAACTAAAGGTAACATTTAACAAGCAAAATATAATGAACAACTTGAAACTTAAATACAGCAAAAAAAATTCAGATAACAGAAAAGACAAAAGATAAGATAACTTACATGAAAAAATAAAGATAATTAACACAGGGACACAAGATTAAAACCATCAACATTTATTTTTCATACCAAATCAATCTGTTATCCTGTTAAAACATCACCAGGACAACTGATTTAATAACAGAATATGATACATTTACACAATAAATAAATAATATACAAACCACATCCCTAGAAACAACCTGAGAGCCCTGAACACCAAAGCGATGTCCTTGCATCAATAATATTAATGTTCCTAATATTCTGCGTTTCTTACTGTATGTACAGAATCACTGTATCAACAACACCAGAGAAAGAGAGAGTGAGAAAACACTTAATAGAAAATCTTTAAGGTTAATATCAGAAGTTTCTTACTGCATTAATCCAAAACCCAGTGGAAGAGTCCAATTGGCTTCTTGGTGAAGGATCCATGGTGATGCTAACCTCCTGGCTGGCCTACAGATATACTCTCTCTACTCAGAGTTGTAAAGACAACACGGTAGTTTTCTCACTCTGTGTAGGAACAGCAGGGGAACAACCAGACTACCCGGGAGAGAGAAGTAGAAACCAATTGACACTGGTAAACACTGCTCGACCACCGCATTAGAAATGCTCAGTGCAAAGCCAACCAGAATCCCCAGAAACCACAATAAGAGCACCGCCAGTATAGCCATGGAGGTGTTAAAGGCCCTCTGCTTGAATTGGTCGGCCCCGCCCCCCTCCCCCGGCCCTGGACGTTTTAGAGCATGGAGAACAGAGAGGCTGCAGAAAGAGACGACTATCAAGGAGAGGACTAAGATGCTGAACACTGGGATTTTGATTAATTCCTCCGCACAAACATAAAACACAACAAACACTGCAGCGCACAGCAGCAAAGCAAACCCACTGCTGATGTAAATGATTTTAACTGCATTTCGATTTCTCAGGCGCAGGTAGATGATGGGATGGACGACAGCCAGGTAGCGATCGATGCTGGTCAAGCATTGGTAAAACAATTGTCCAGGGAATGAAACAGAGAAAGTAATTTGAAAGGCAATCCACACTGATGGCGAATAAGCGTAACTGATCCAAGAGTTGAGAATGGCCACTATGACATTTAATATCTCGATAGCGACCAGGTGGTAGGTTAAGATATCAAAGTGGCTCAATGTTGCACCAGGACCTCGCTGCCTCCAGTGTTGGTGGCCCACAAAGAGGACGAGGATGCAGAGTGGGAGGATGAGGAGGATTTTGGTGATGGTGAAGATGACGATGGCAACTTGGTAGGGGCCGACAAGGCAGTTGTAGCTTTGATTGGAGTAGGAGACGTTGACTGACATGACTCGTCTGAAGAAGAAGAAAAATAACATATTCTGTAAATTTATTTAAAAGAACCTCTCTCTGAAAAATGGGAAAGATATTTTTACTAATACCTGAGTTTACAACTGTGAAATTTAGCATCATTCACAACATGTTCACAGCATATTTACTTATTGCTCTGTGTCTCTGATCAGTAACTTCCCCTGTTCCACATTAAAATACCTTAAGAGATTTTGCAGTGTTTTATTGTGAAAGTGCTGCAGGTAGCACTGGCTGCGATGAGTGAAAATTTAAAAGGGTGTATTGGAAAAAAGGAATTATACTAAAATAATAATTATTTCAGAAAAGCAGAATCCAGAAATAACCAAGATGACACATACCTTTGTCGTCAGTAGCTCTTGTGCGTGTTCTTGCGTTCTGGTCCTGATGTTTAATAACCATTAACCTCATGAGACGGACAAATGGGAGCAGGGCTGTGGTTGTATTTATTTGCATGTTGGGTAAACTCCATGTTTTGCTGTTTAAACAGTGCTTCATGTAAACATAACTAAACCAATTTACTTTCCACAGAAGACATTAGGTAAATCATGTGAGGTGTGAAATAGAACCATGTGTAATAAACCTGTGGTACTAACTTATCTACTGTGTAATATTTGTCCATTTAGAGACAAAGGTAAAGCTTAGTTGACTGTGTACTGCACTTTCAAATCAAGCACATATGGCTCTGAATCTTATGTTACGGCAAAGTTATCCAGGAGTCAAAGGTAGAGATCACAACTCCCTCCTGTAGATTTAGAAACATCCCTGAGGAAGAGTCTATTATAGTTAAAGGGAGGAACGGTGGTATGTTAAGTTAAAGTTAAAGTAGCTTTATTGTCAATTTCTTAACATGTTCAGAACATACAAGGAATCGATACAACGTTTCCCACTCTCCCACAGTGAGACATATAAAGTGCACAGGCACAACAGATAACACAAGACTTTTTTCTAATACTAAGTAAACATACAGAATTTTTTAAGTACAGCAGCATAAGGTTCTCTAAAAGTGTAAACGTAGTGATTTAAGTGATAAAGTGCAAACAGTACAAGAAGTACAAGAGACAGTTTGCTGCAGAGTCCTGAGTGTTTTTATTTTTTTTTGGGGGGGGATTTAAGCCTCCAGTCAGACTAGAGGATATGTCTGGGGGGAGTGAGGGGAGAGAATTTAGCGTCCTGACAGCTTGGTGTATGAAACTATTTCCGAGTCTGGTGGTGTGGCAACGGAGGCTCCTGTACCTTCTTCCAGAGGGTAGGAGGCTGAACAGACCGTGTGCGGGGTGGCTGGTGTCACTCACGATGGAGGTGGCTTTCCGGGTGAGGCGGGTGGTGCATATGTCTTGCACGGAAGGGAGTGGGGCACCAATGATCTTACCAGCTGTGTTGACTATGCGTTGCAGTCTCTTCCTGCTGTGTGCAGTGCAGCTACCCCCCCACACAGTGATGCAGCTGGACAGGATGCTTTCAATGGTGCCTCGGTAGAATGTTTTCAGGATGGGTATGGGAGCTCTCGCTTTCTTGAGTTTGCGGAGGAAGTAGAGGCACCGCTGGGCTTTCTTCACCAGTGATGCAGAGTTGGTGGCCCAGGAGAGGTCCTCGCTGATGTGCACCCCCAGGAATTTGGTGCTGCTCACTCGCTCAACAGCAGCACCATCGATGGTCAGTGGGGGGTGCTCAGTGAGGCTTTTCCTGAAGTCGACCACCATCTCTTTTGTCTTGCTGACATTCAGAAGGAGGTTGTGGTCTCTGCACCAGGTGGTCAAGAGGTTGACCTCCTTCCTGTAGTGGGTCTCATCGTTCTTGGTGATGAGACCCACCAGAGTTGTGTCGTCCGCAAACTTCACCATGTGATTTGTGCTGTAGGTTGATGTGCAGTCGTGAGTCAGCAGGGTGAAGAGCAGGGGACTGAGCACACATCCTTGTGGGGCCCCTGTGCTGAGTGTGATGCTGCTCGAGGTGTTGTTGCCGACCCGTACTGCTTGTGGCCTCTCACTGAGGAAGTCCAGAATCCAATTGCAAAGGGAGGTGTTGAGCCCCAGCTGGTCCAGTTTACAGATGAGTTGTTGTGGGATTATGGTGTTAAACGCTGAACTAAAGTCTATGAAAAGCATTCTCACGAACGTTTGTGAACTGATTCCCAGTTCACCAGTCTTCTTGTGTTGCGTTTGCATGTTCTCCACGTGTCTGTGAGGGTTTTCTCTGCTTTAAATTAATTTTGTTCAAATTAAAGTTAAGAACTATTTCAACACAGTTCACAAAAACTTAATTCTGGTTAAGTCTGTCAATCAGGAAATGTTTCCACAAATGTAAACTTTAAAATAAAAGAATTCAAACAGCTTCTCTTGTTTCCTTGTTTTTATTTAATGAAGCACAAGCAACATGACAGAGTTACGTTCTTAGACGACACGTCTCCACTTCCTTCCTCTCTCCAGAAGCAAAGCTAAAATAGCTCTGATGCAAACACTGCCATCTTGGGCTCATGATGTCATTCCGATGCATGTTTTCAACCAATCAGGAGTCAGTCTCATCTGTCAATCATGAAAAGTCACAGTCCATTTTGATATCAATTTACTCATCAAAAATAAACTCATCAGAAACACGAACACTTCAATAAACTTCAGGAAAAATTGCTTCAGAAGATAAGAATTCAAAAATGAACTAATAGACAACTTGAAACTAAAATACAGAAATACATTTTTTACAGAAGAAAGAAAAGAATAAACAAGATAATATTAAATATAACATAAAAAACTGTAAAGATAATTAACAAAGGGACACAAGATTTAAACTATAAACAAGTATTTTTCATACCAAATCAATAAAATATTGTTATACTTTAAAAAAGCATTTATTTCATACATTTTAATACATAATGTAGGGCTTTTCATACATTGTTTGGGAAGGTGCTGAGATGTCCTATGTTATGAGTTGTCCAAGAATCTCTCATCCTCCCTTTTCCATCTGTTTACTGGTTAAACCAAATGTCAATCCGTCGTTCGCCAATCAGAGAAGAGTGTTCCGAGCTAACAGGTGTGCGAGAGGGCGGGACTAATTAAGAGAAATGAAAACATAGAAACCGGAAATACACCAGAGATGCTAACAGTTAGCTGTAGGTTCAGGAAGTTAACCTGAGCTAATGAGCTAAAGCTAATAGCTGAAGTTATTACCAGTGTGTATTGTGTTAAAACTGAAGTGGAGGTTGGGTTTTGTAGCTGATTTCCACTCAGTCACTTAACTTCACTACACCACTCACTACGTTTTTAAAAGTGGAGTCTTGTTTGACAGCTGTTAGCTTCACCTGTGAGGACCAGAATAAACTGTGGGAAAGTGTTTCTCAGTGAGTATGGACACAACATGGAACGTATTCATTATTGCCTCTTTCAAAGAAACAGTAGAAAGTCTGTTTATCAATATCACAATGACACCTGATTTAATTACAGAATATGATACGTTTACACATGAAATAAATAATATACAAGTTTTATCCCTAGAAACAGCCTGAGAGCCTTGAACACCACACAGACTTCCTTGCATCAATAATATCAAAGTCCCTAATATTGTGCATTTCTTACTTTATGTACAGAATCACTGTATCAACAACATCAGAGAAAGAGAGAGTGAGAAAACACTAAATAGAAAATCTTTGAGGTAAATATCAGAAGTTTCTTTCGGGAAGCGTTAAGCTGCCACGATTGTAATTAATGTACATAAGGTTCCCTTCCTCCAAATCTTATCTTTTCTTATCTATCGTGCTGTAAAGATTTACTTTTCACTGACTTTATTTTCTGCAATAATCAAAACACGGTGGAAGAGTCCCATTGGCTTCTTGGTGAAGGATCCATGGTGATGCTAACCTCCTGGCTGGCCTACAGATATACTCTCTCTACTCAGAGTTGTAAAGACAACACGGTAGTTTTCTCACTCTGTGTAGGAACAGCAGGGGAACAACCAGACTACCCGGGAGAGAGAAGAAAGCACCAATTGTAACTGGTAAACACTGATCGCCCACCGCATTAGAAATGCTCAGTGCAAAGCCAACCAGAATCCCCAGAAACCACAATAAGAGCACCGCTAGTATAGCCATGGAGGTGTTAAAGGCCCTCTGCTTGAACTGATCTGCCCCGCCCCCCTCCCCCGGCCCTGGACGTTTTAGAGCATGGAGAACAGAGAGGCTGCAGAAAGAGACGACTATAAAGGAGAGGACTAAGATGCTGAACACTGGGATTTTTATTAATTCCTCCGCAAAAAAATAAAACACAACAAACACTGCAGTGCACAGCAGCAAAGCAAACCCACTGCTGATGTAAATGATTTTAACTGCATTTCGATTTCTCAGGCGCAGGTAGATGATGGGATGGACGACAGCCAGGTAGCGGTCGATGCTGGTCAAGCATTGGTAAAACAATTGTCCAGGGAAATAAACAGAAGAAGTAATTTGTAAGGCAATCCACACTGATGGCGAATTAGCGTAAGTGATCCAAGTGTTGAGAATGGCGCTTATAACATTTAATATCTCGATAGTGACCAGGTGGTAGGTTAAGATATCAAAGTGGCTCAATGTTGCACCAGGACCTCGCTGCCTCCAGCGTTGGTGGCCCACACAGAGGACGAGGATGCAGAGTGGGAGGATGAGGAGGATTTTGGTGATGGTGAAGATGACCATGGCAACCTGGAAGTGGCCGATAAGGCAGTTGTAGCTTTGATTGGAGTAGGAGACGTTGACTGACATGACTCGTCTGAAGAGGAAGAAAAATAATATGATCTGTTAATTTATTTTAAAGAAATACGGCTGTGAAATTTAGCATCATTCACAACATATTCACTACATACTTACTTATTGCTCTGTGTCTCTGATCAGAAACTTCCCCTGTTCCACTATAAAAGACCTTAAGAGGTTTTGCAGTCTTTTATTGTGAAAGTGCTGCAGGTAGCACTGGCTGCAATGAGGGAAAACCTAAAAGGGTGTAGCTGAAAAAAGGAATTATAAAACTAAAATAATTATTATTTTAAAGCAGAATCCAGAAATATTCAATATGATACATACCTTTGTCGTCAGTAGCTCTTGTGTGTGTTCTTGCGTTCTGGTCCTGATGTTTTCTAACCATTAAGCTCATGAGACGGACAAATGGGAGCAGGGCTGTGGTTGTATTTATTTGCATGTTGAGTAAACTCCATGTTGTGCTATTTAAACAGTGCTTCATGTAAATCTAATCATACCAATTTAATTTCCATAGAAGACATTAGGTAAATCAGGTGAGGTGTGAAATGGAAGCATGTGAAATAAACCTGTGGTACTAACTTATCTACTGTGTTGTATTTGTCCATTTAGAGACAAAGGTAAAGCTTAGTTGACTGTGTACTGCACTTTCAAATCAAGCACATATGGCTCTGAATCTTATGTTACAGGAAAGTTATCCAGGAGTCAAAGGTAGAGAACACAACTGCCTCCTCTAGATTTAGAAACATCCCTGAGGAAGAGTCTATTATAGTTACAGGGAGGCACGGTGGTATAGTGGTTAGCATTGTGTTCACTGTAAGAACGTTCATGAACTGATTCCCAGTTCACCAGACTTCTTGTGTTGCGTTTGCATGTTCTCCACGTGTCTGTGAGGGTTTTCTCTGCTTTAAATGAAGTTTGTTCAAATTAAAGTTACTACGTGAAGTATTTTTCTAGTTGGAAAACATCAAATTTTACTCAAAGTCGGCCAAATCAGGAAATGATTCCACAATTGTAAACTTTAAAATAAAAGAATTCAAACAGCTTTATTTGTTTCCTTGTTTTTATTTAATGAAGCACAAGCGACATGACAGAGTTACGTTCTTAGACGACACGTCTCCACTTCCTTCCTCTCTCCAGAAACAAAGCTGAAATAGCTCTGATGCTAACACTGCCATCTCGTGCTTATGACGTCATTCTGATGTATGTTCTCCACCAATCAGGAGTCAGTCTCAGCTGTCAATCATGAAAAGTCACGGTCCATTTTGATATCAATTAACTAATCAAAAATAAACTCATCAGAAACATGAACACTTCAATAAACTACAGGAAAAGTTGCTTCAGAAGATAAGAATTCAAAACTGAACTGATAGACAACTTGAAACTAAAATACAGAAATACATTTTTTACAGAAGAAAGAAAAGAATAAACAAGATAATATTAAATATTACATAAAAAACTGTAAAGATAATTAACAAAGGGACACAAAATTTAAACCATAAACATGTATTTTTCATACCAAATCAATAAAATATTGTTATACTTTAAAAAAGCATTTATTTCATACATTTTAATACATAATGTAGGGCTTGTCATACATTGTTTGGGAAGGTGCTGAGATGTCCTATGTTATGAGTTGTCCGAGAATCTCTCCTCCTCCGTTTACTGGTCAAACCAAGTGTCAATCGGTCGTTTGCCAATCAGAGAAGAGTATTCTGAGCTAACAGGTGTGCAAGGGGGCGGGACTAAATAAGTAGGAAGGAAAACATGAAAACCGGAAATACACCCGAGATGCTAACAGTTAGCTGTAGGTTCAGGAAGTTAACCTGAGGTAATGAGCTAAAGCTACAAGCTGAAGTTATTACCAGTGTGTATTGTGTTAAAACTGAAGTGTCGGTTGGGTTTTGTAGTTGATTTCCACTCAGTCACTTAACTTAGCTACAAAGACGCCATTTTTAAAATGGAGTCTTGTTTGTCAGCTGTTATCTTCACCCGTGAGGACCAGAAGAAACTGTGGGAAAGTGTTTCTCAGTGAGTATGGACACAACATGGAACATATTCATTTCTGCCCATTTTAAAGTAACAGTAGAAAGGATGTTTAACAATATCACAATGAAAACTGATTTAATTACAGAATATGATCCGTTTACACATGAAATAAAAAATATACAAGTTTTATCCCAAGAAACAACCTGAGAGCCGTGAACACCACACAGACATCAATAATATTAAAGTCCCTAATATTCAGCTTTTTTCTTACTTTATTTACAGACTCACTGTATCAACAACATCAGAGAAAGAGAGATTGAGAAAACACTAAATAGAAAATCTATAAGGTTAAGATGAGAAGTTTCTTTCGGAAGCGTTAGGCTGCCACAATTGTAATTCATGAACATAAGGTTCCCTTCCTCCAAATCTTATCTTTTCTTATCTATCGTGTCATGAAGATTTACTTTTCACTGACTTTATTTCCAGCAATAATCCAAAACACAATGGAAGAGTCCAATTGGCTTCTTGTAGAGGGATCCATGGTGATGCTAACTTCCTGGCTGGCCTACAGATATACTCTCTCTACTCCGAGTTGTAAAGACAACACGGTAGTTTTCTCACTCTGTGTAGGAACAGCAGGGGAACAACCAGACTACCCGGGAGGGAGAAGAATGAACCAATTGACACTGGTAAACACTGATCGACCACCACTTTAGAAATGCTCAGTGCAAAGCCAACCAGAATCCCCAGAAACCACAATAAGAGCACAGTCAATATGGCCATGGTTGTGTTAAAGGCCCTTTGCTTGAATTGGTCAGCCCCGCCCCCCTCCCCTGGCCCTGGATGTTTTAGAGCATGGAGAACAGAGAGGCTGCAGAAAGAGACGACTATCAAGGAGAGGACTAAGAGGCTGAACACTGGGATAAGGGATAATTCCTCCACACACTCATGAACTACAACAAACACTGCAGCGCACAGCAGCAAAGCAAACCCACTGCTGATGTAAATGATTTTAACTGCAGTTCGATTTCTCAGGTGCAGGTAGATGATGGGATGGACGACAGCCAGGTAGCGATCGATGCTGGTCAAACATTGGTAAAACAATTGTCCAGGGAAAGAAACAGAAAAAGCAATTTTTAAGGCAATCCACACTGATGGAAGATCAGTGTAAGTGATCCAAACGTTGAGAATGGCCAAGATGATATTTAATATCTCGATAGCGACCAGGTGGTAGGTTAAGATATCAAAGTGGCTCAATGTTGCACCAGGACCTCGCTGCCGCCAGTGTTGGTGGCCCACAAAGAGGACGAGGATGCAGAGTGGGAGGATGAGGAGGATTTTGGTGATGGTGAAGATGACCATGGCAACCTGGTAGGGGCCGATAAGGCAGTTGTAGCTTTGATTGGAGTAGGAGACGTTGACTGACATGACTCGTCTGAAGAGGAAGATAAATAATATGTTCTGTTAATTTATTTAAAATAAATACAGCTGTGAAATTTAGCATCATTCACAACATATTCACGGCATATTTACTTATTGCTCTGTGTCGCTGATCAGAAACTTCCCCTGTTCCACTATAAAAGACCTTAAGAGGTTTAGCAGTCTTTTATTGTGAAAGTGCTGCAGGTAGCACTGGCTGCGATGAGGGAAAACCTAAAATAACACAGGGACACAAGATTAAAACCATATACTAATTAAATTAAAATAATAATTATTTCAGAAAAGCAGAATCAAGAAATATTCAACATGACACATACCTTTGTCGTCAGTAGCTCTTGTGTGTGTTCTTGCGTTCTGGTCCTGATGTTTAATAACCATTAAGCTCATGAGACGGACAAATGGGAGCAGGGCTGTGGTTGTTTTTATTTGCATGTTGCGTAAACTCCGTGATTGCTGTTTAAACAGGGCTTCATGTAAATCTAATCATACCAATTTAATTTCCATAGAAGACATTAGGTAAATCATGTGAGGTGTGAAATGGAAGCATGTGAAATAAACCTATGGTACTAACTTATCTACTGAGTAATATTTGTCCATTTAGAGACAAAAGTAAAGCTTAGTTGACTGTGTACTGCACTTTCAAATCAAGCACATATGGCTCTGAATCTTATGTTACAGGAAAGTTATCCAGGAGTCAAAGGTAGAGAACACAACTGCCTCCTCTAGATTTAGAAACATCCCTGAGGAAGAGTCTATTATAGTTAGAGGGAGGCACGGTGGTATAGTGGTTAGCATTGTGTTCACTTTAAGAACGTTCGTGAACTGATTCCCAGTTCACCAGTCTTCTTGTGTTGCGTTTGCATGTTCTCCACGTGTCTGTCTGTTTTTTTTCTAGCTTTAAATGAAATTTGTTCAAATTAAAGTTAAACTATTTCAGCACAGTTCACAGCTTTAATTTGAAAAATAATTTTACCCTAAGTCTGTCCAATCATGAAATGTTTCTGCAAATGAAAACTTAAAAAAATAAAAGAATTCACACAGCTTCTCTTGTTTCCTTGTTTTTATTTAATGAAGCACAAGCAACATGACAGAGTTACGTTCTTTGACAACAAGTCTCCACTTCCTTCCTTCCTCCAGAAACAAAGCTAAAATAGCTCTGATGCAAACGCTACCATCTTGTGCTCATGAAGTCATTCGGATGCATGTTCTCCACCAATCAGGAGTAAGTCTCATCTGTCAATCATGCGAAGTCACAGTCCATTTTGATATCATCAAATAATTCCTCAAAACCAAACTTATCAGAAACATGAACACTTGAATAAACTTCAGGAAAAGTTGCTTCAGAAGATAAGAATGAAAAACTAAAGGTAACATTTAAAAGCTAAAAATATTAAAGAACTTGAAACTTAAATACAAAAAAAAAATGTTACAGATAAAAGAAAAGAACCAAGATAAGGTAAAACTTAACGTAAAAAAGGAAAAGATTAATAACAAAGGGACACAAGATTAAAACCATATACCAATTAAATTGAAATATTGTTTTACTTTTAAAAAAACTTTTATTTCATGTAAACATTTTAATATATAAGGTAGTATTGTCTTTTTTAAACGTTCTGCATTATTATGGATAAATACGTTGTTTAGGAAGGTGCTGAGGTGTCCGCTGTTTTGAGTTGTCCTTGAATCTCTCCTCCGTTTACTGTTCAAACCAACTGTCAATCGGACACAACATGAAACATATTCATTTCAGGCTCTTTCAAAGTAACAGTAGAAAGTATGTTTAACAATATCACAATGACAACTGATTTAGATTCAGAATATGACACATTTACACAAGAAATAAAAAATATACAAACCACATCCCTAGAAACAACCTGAGAGCCCTGAACACCACACAGACTTCCTTGCATCAATAATAGTAATGTCCCTAATATTCTGCATTTGTTGCTTTATGTGCAGAGAAACTGTATCAACAAGATCAGAGAAAGACAGAGTGAGAAAACACTAAATAGAAAATCTTGAGGTAAATATCAGAAGTTTCTTTCGGAAGCGTTGGGCTGCCACAATTGTAATTCATGAACATATGCTTCCCTTCCTCCAAATCTTATCTTTTCTTATCTATCGTGTCATAAAGATTTACTTTTCAGTGACTTTATTTTCGACAATAATCAAAAACCCAGTGGAAGAGTCCAGTTGGCTTTATGTAGAGGGATCCATGGTGATGCTAACTTCCTGGCTGGCCTACAGATATACTCTCTCTACTCAGAGTTGTCCAGACAACACGGTAGTTTTCTCACTCTGTGTAGGAACAGCAGGGGAACCTCCAGACTACCAGGGAGAGAGAAGAATAAACCAATTGTAACTGGTAAACACTGATCGCCCACCGCATTAGAAATGCTCAGTGCAAAGCCAACCAGAATCCCCAGCAACCACAATGAGAGCACCGTCAGTATGGCCATGGAGGTGTTAAAGGCCCTCTGCTTGAATTGATCAGCCCCGCCCCCCTCCCCCGGCCCTGGACGTTTTAGAGCATGGAGGACAGAGAGGCTGCAGAAAGAGACGACTATCAAGGAGAGGACTAAGAGGCTGAACACTGGGATGTTGATTAATTCCTTTGCACACTCATAAAACACAACAAACACTGCAGCGCACAGCAGCAAAGCAAACCCACTGCTGATGTAAATGATTTTAACTGCATTTCGATTTCTCAGGCGCAGGTAGATGATGGGATGGACGACAGCCAGGTAGCGATCGATGCTGGTCAAGCATTGGTAAAACAATTGTCCAGGGAAAGAAACAGAGAAAGTAATTTGAAAGGCAATCCACACTGATGGGAGATCAGTGTAAGTGATCCAAGAGTTGAGAATGGCCACTATGACATTTAATATCTCGATAGCGACCAGGTGGTAGGTTAAGATATCAAAGTGGCTCAATGTTGCACCAGGACCTCGCTGCCTCCAGCGTTGGTGGCCCACAAAGAGGACGAGGATGCAGAGTGGGAGGATGAGGAGGATTTTGGTGATGGTGAAGATGAGGGTGGCAACTTGGTAGGGGCCGACAAGGCAGTTGTAGCTTTGATTGGAGTAGGAGACGTTGACTGACATGACTCAATGGAAGAGGAAGAAAAATAAAATGTTCTGTTAATTTATTTAAAAGAAATACGGCTGCGTAATTTAGAAACATTTACAAAATATTCACGACATATTTACTTATTGCTCTGTGTCTCTGATCAGAAACTTCCCCTGTTCCACTATAAAAGACCTTAAGAGGTTTTGCGGTCTTTTATTGTGAAAGTGCTGCAGGTAGCACTGGCTGCAATGAGGGAAAACCTAAAAGGGTGTAGCGGAAAAAAGGAATTATACTAAAATAATTATTATTTTAAAGCAGAATCCAGAAATATTCAACATGACACATACCTTTGTCGTCAGTAGCTCTTGTGCGTGTTCTTGCGTTCTGGTCCTGATGTTTTCTAACCATTAACCTCATGAGACAGACAAATGGGAGCAGGGCTGTGGTGGTATTTATTTGCATGTTGCCTAAACTATATGTTTGGCTCTTTAAACAGTGCTTCATGTAAACATTACCAAACAAATTTACTTTCCACAGAAGACATTAGCTAAATCATGTGAGGTGTGAAATAGAAGCATGTGTAATAAACCAATGTACTAACTTATCCACTGTGTGATATTTGGCCATTTAGAGTCAAAGGTAAAGCTTAGTTGACTGTGTACTGCACTTTCAAATCAAGCACATATGGCTCTGAATCTTATGTTACAGCAAAGTTATCCAGGAGTCAAAGGTAGAGAACACAACTGCCTCCTTTATATTTAGAAACATCCCTGAGGAAGAGTCTATTATAGTTACAGGGAGGCACGGTGGTATAGTGGTTAGCATTGTGTTCACTGTAAGAACGTTCGTGAACTGATTCTCAGTTGTCCAGTCTTCTTGTGTTGCGTTTGCATGCTCTCCACTTCTCTGTGTTTTTTTTGTCTGGCTTTATATGAAGTTTGTTCAAAGAAAAGTAATGAACTATTTGAAAACACTTACCAAAAACTTAATTGGATTGCATGTTATTAAATGAAGTATTTTATAATTTTGCAAACTTCCAATTTTACTCAAAGTCTGTCAATCAGGAAATGTCTCTTCAAATGTAAACTTAAAAAAATAAAAGAATTCAAACAGCTTCTCTTGTTTCCTTGTTTTTATTTAATGAAGCACAAGCAACATGACAGAGTTACGTTCTTAGACGACTCGTCTCCACTTCCTTCCTCTCTCCAGAAGCAAAGCTAAAATTGCTCTGATGCAAACGCTGCCATCTTGTGCTCATGATGTCATTCAGATGCATGTTCTCCACCAATCAGGAGTCAGTCTCAGCTATCAATCATGAAAAGTCACAGTCCATTTTGATATCATCAATTAACTCATCAAAACCAAAGTTATCAGAAACATGAAAACTTGAATACACTTCAGGAAAAGTTGCTTCAGATGAAAAGAATGCAAAACTTTTTTTAATATATACTTTTTAATATATAAGGTCGAGCTTGTCATACGTTGTTTGGGAAGGTGCTGTGATGTCCGCTGTTTTGAGTTGTCCTTGAATCTCGCCTCCATTTATTTGTCAAACCAACTGTCAATCTGTTTTTAGCCAATCAGAGAAGAGTATTCCGAGCTAACAGGGGTACGAGGGGCGGGACTATTTAATGAGGAAGGAAAACATAGAAACCGGAAATACACCTGAGATGCTAACAGTTAGCTGAAGGTTCAGGAAGTTAACCTGAGCTAATGAGCTAAAGCTACTAGCTGAAGTTATTACCAGTGTGTATGGTGTTAAGAGTTTTGTAGCTGATTTCCACTCAGTTATTTAACTTAGCTACACAGACGCCATTTTTAAAATGGAGTCTTGTTTGTCAGCTGTTAGCTTCACCTGTGAGGACCAGAAGAAACTGTGGGAAAGTGTTTTTCAGTGAGTATGGACACAACATGGAACATCTTCATTTCTGCCTCTTTCAAAGAAACAGTAGAAAGTCTGTGTAACAATATCACAATGACACCTGATTTAATAACAGAATATGATACGTTTACACATGAAATAAATAATATACAAGTTTTATCCCTAGAAACAACCTGAGAGCCTTGAACACCACACAGACTTCCTTGCATCAATTTTATTAATGTCCCTAATATTCTGCATTTCTTACTTTATGTACAGAATTACTGTATCAACAACATTAGAGAAAGAGAGAGTGAGAAAACACTAAATAGAAAATCTTCAGGGTTAATATCAGAAGTTTCTTTCAGAAGCATTAATCTGCCACGATTGTAATTAATGTACATAAGGTTCCCTTCCTCCAAATCTGATCTTTTCTTATCTATCGTGCCGTAAATATTTGCTTTTCACTGACTTTATTTTATTCTCTCTACTCAGAGCTGTACAGACAACAAGGTAGTTTTCTCACTCTGTGAAGGAACAGCAGGGGAACAACCAGACTACCCGGGAGGGAGAAGTAGAAACCAATTGTTACTGCTAAACAGTGGTCTCCCACCGCTTTAGAAAAGCTCAGTGCAAAGCCAACCAGAATCCCCAGAAACCACAATAAGAGCACCGCCAGTATGGCCATGGTTGTGTTAAAGGCCCTTTGCTTGAATTGATCAGCCCCGCCCCCCTCCCCCGGCCCTGGACGTTTTAGAGCATGGAGAACAGAGAGGCTGCAGAAAGAGACGACTATCAAGGAGAGGACTAAGAGGCTGAACACTGGGATGTCGATTAATTCCTTTGCACACTCATAAAACACAACAAACACTGCAGTGCACAGCAGCAAGGCAAACCCACTGCTGATGTAAATGATTTTAACTGCATTTCGATTTCTCAGGCGCAGGTAGATGATGGGATGGACGACAGCCAGGTAGCGATCGATGCTGGTCAAGCATTGGTAAAACAATTGTCCAGGGAAAGAAACAGAGAAAGTAATTTGAAAGGCAATCCACACTGATGGGAGATCAGTGTAAGTGATCCAAGAGTTGAGAATGGCCACTATGACATTTAATATCTCGATAGCGACCAGGTGGTAGGTTAAGATATCAAAGTGGCTCAATGTTGCACCAGGACCTCGCTGCCTCCAGCGTTGGTGGCCCACAAAGAGGACGAGGATGCAGAGTGGGAGGATGAGGAGGATTTTGGTGATGGTGAAGATGAGGGTGGCAACTTGGTAGGGGCCGACAAGGCAGTTGTAGCTTTGATTGGAGTAGGAGACGTTGACTGACATGACTCGTTGGAAGAGGAAGAAAAATAATATGTTCTGTTAATTTATTTAAAAGAAATACGGCTGCGTAATTTAGAAACATTTACAAAATATTCACGACATATTTACTTATTGCTCTGTGTCTCTGATCAGAAACTTCCCCTGTTCCACTATAAAAGACCTTAAGAGGTTTTGCGGTCTTTTATTGTGAAAGTGCTGCAGGTAGCACTGGCTGCAATGAGGGAAAACCTAAAAGGGTGTAGCGGAAAAAAGGAATTATAAAACTAAAATAATTATTATTTTAAAGCAGAATCCAGAAATATTCAACATGACACATACCTTTGTCGTCAGTAGCTCTTGTGCGTGTTCTTGCGTTCTGGTCCTGATGTTTTCTAACCATTAACCTCATGAGACAGACAAATGGGAGCAGGGCTGTGGTGGTATTTATTTGCATGTTGCCTAAACTATATGTTTGGCTCTTTAAACAGTGCTTCATGTAAACATTACCAAACAAATTTACTTTCCACAGAAGACATTAGCTAAATCATGTGAGGTGTGAAATAGAAGCATGTGTAATAAACCAATGTACTAACTTATCCACTGTGTGATATTTGGCCATTTAGAGTCAAAGGTAAAGCTTAGTTGACTGTGTACTGCACTTTCAAATCAAGCACATATGGCTCTGAATCTTATGTTACAGCAAAGTTATCCAGGAGTCAAAGGTAGAGAACACAACTGCCTCCTTTATATTTAGAAACATCCCTGAGGAAGAGTCTATTATAGTTAGAGGGAGGCACGGTGGTATAGTGGTTAGCATTGTGTTCACTGTAAGAACGTTCATGAACTGATTCTCAGTTGTCCAGTCTTCTTGTGTTGCGTTTGCATGCTCTCCACTTCTCTGTGTTTTTTTTGTCTGGCTTTATATGAAGTTTGTTCAAAGAAAAGTAATGAACTATTTGAAAACACTTACCAAAAACTTAATTGGATTGCATGTTATTAAATGAAGTATTTTATAATTTTGCAAACTTCCAATTTTACTCAAAGTCTGTCAATCAGGAAATGTCTCTTCAAATGTAAACTTAAAAAAATAAAAGAATTCAAACAGCTTCTCTTGTTTCCTTGTTTTTATTTAATGAAGCACAAGCAACATGACAGAGTTACGTTCTTAGACGACTCGTCTCCACTTCCTTCCTCTCTCCAGAAGCAAAGCTAAAATTGCTCTGATGCAAACGCTGCCATCTTGTGCTCATGATGTCATTCAGATGCATGTTCTCCACCAATCAGGAGTCAGTCTCAGCTATCAATCATGAAAAGTCACAGTCCATTTTGATATCATCAATTAACTCATCAAAACCAAAGTTATCAGAAACATGAAAACTTGAATACACTTCAGGAAAAGTTGCTTCAGATGAATAGAATGCAAAACTTTTTTTAATATATACTTTTTAATATATAAGGTCGAGCTTGTCATACGTTGTTTGGGAAGGTGCTGTGATGTCCGCTGTTTTGAGTTGTCCTTGAATCTCGCCTCCATTTATTTGTCAAACCAACTGTCAATCTGTTTTTAGCCAATCAGAGAAGAGTATTCCGAGCTAACAGGGGTACGAGGGGCGGGACTATTTAAGGAGGAAGGAAAACATAGAAACCGGAAATACACCTGAGATGCTAACAGTTAGCTGAAGGTTCAGGAAGTTAACCTGAGCTAATGAGCTAAAGCTACTAGCTGAAGTTATTACCAGTGTGTATGGTGTTAAGAGTTTTGTAGCTGATTTCCACTCAGTTATTTAACTTAGCTACACAGACGCCATTTTTAAAATGGAGTCTTGTTTGTCAGCTGTTAGCTTCACCTGTGAGGACCAGAAGAAACTGTGGGAAAGTGTTTTTCAGTGAGTATGGACACAACATGGAACATCTTCATTTCTGCCTCTTTCAAAGAAACAGTAGAAAGTCTGTGTAACAATATCACAATGACACCTGATTTAATAACAGAATATGATACGTTTACACATGAAATAAATAATATACAAGTTTTATCCCTAGAAACAACCTGAGAGCCTTGAACACCACACAGACTTCCTTGCATCAATTTTATTAATGTCCCTAATATTCTGCATTTCTTACTTTATGTACAGAATTACTGTATCAACAACATTAGAGAAAGAGAGAGTGAGAAAACACTAAATAGAAAATCTTCAGGGTTAATATCAGAAGTTTCTTTCAGAAGCATTAATCTGCCACGATTGTAATTAATGTACATAAGGTTCCCTTCCTCCAAATCTGATCTTTTCTTATCTATCGTGCCGTAAATATTTGCTTTTCACTGACTTTATTTTATTCTCTCTACTCAGAGCTGTACAGACAACAAGGTAGTTTTCTCACTCTGTGAAGGAACAGCAGGGGAACAACCAGACTACCCGGGAGGGAGAAGTAGAAACCTATTGTTACTGCTAAACAGTGGTCTCCCACCGCTTTAGAAAAGCTCAGTGCAAAGCCAACCAGAATCCCCAGAAACCACAATAAGAGCACCGCCAGTATGGCCATGGTTGTGTTAAAGGCCCTTTGCTTGAATTGATCAGCCCCGCCCCCCTCCCCCGGCCCTGGACGTTTTAGAGCATGGAGAACAGAGAGGCTGCAGAAAGAGACGACTATCAAGGAGAGGACTAAGAGGCTGAACACTGGGATGTCGATTAATTCCTTTGCACACTCATAAAACACAACAAACACTGCAGTGCACAGCAGCAAGGCAAACCCACTGCTGATGTAAATGATTTTAACTGCATTTCGATTTCTCAGGCGCAGGTAGATGATGGGATGGACGACAGCCAGGTAGCGATCGATGCTGGTCAAGCATTGGTAAAACAATTGTCCAGGGAAAGAAACAGAGAAAGTAATTTGAAAGGCAATCCACACTGATGGGAGATCAGTGTAAGTGATCCAAGAGTTGAGAATGGCCACTATGACATTTAATATCTCGATAGCGACCAGGTGGTAGGTTAAGATATCAAAGTGGCTCAATGTTGCACCAGGACCTCGCTGCCTCCAGTGTTGGTGGCCCACACAGAGGACGAGGATGCAGAGTGGGAGGATGAGGAGGATTTTGGTGATGGTGAAGATGAGGGTGGCAACTTGGTAGGGGCCGACAAGGCAGTTGTAGCTTTGATTGGAGTAGGAGACGTTGACTGACATGACTCGTTGGAAGAGGAAGAAAAATAATATGTTCTGTTAATTTATTTAAAAGAAATACGGCTGCGTAATTTAGAAACATTTACAAAATATTCACGACATATTTACTTATTGCTCTGTGTCTCTGATCAGAAACTTCCCCTGTTCCACTATAAAAGACCTTAAGAGGTTTTGCGGTCTTTTATTGTGAAAGTGCTGCAGGTAGCACTGGCTGCAATGAGGGAAAACCTAAAAGGGTGTAGCGGAAAAAAGGAATTATAAAACTAAAATAATTATTATTTTAAAGCAGAATCCAGAAATATTCAACATGACACATACCTTTGTCGTCAGTAGCTCTTGTGCGTGTTCTTGCGTTCTGGTCCTGATGTTTTCTAACCATTAACCTCATGAGACAGACAAATGGGAGCAGGGCTGTGGTGGTATTTATTTGCATGTTGCCTAAACTATATGTTTGGCTCTTTAAACAGTGCTTCATGTAAACATTACCAAACAAATTTACTTTCCACAGAAGACATTAGCTAAATCATGTGAGGTGTGAAATAGAAGCATGTGTAATAAACCAATGTACTAACTTATCCACTGTGTGATATTTGGCCATTTAGAGTCAAAGGTAAAGCTTAGTTGACTGTGTACTGCACTTTCAAATCAAGCACATATGGCTCTGAATCTTATGTTACAGCAAAGTTATCCAGGAGTCAAAGGTAGAGAACACAACTGCCTCCTTTATATTTAGAAACATCCCTGAGGAAGAGTCTATTATAGTTAGAGGGAGGCACGGTGGTATAGTGGTTAGCATTGTGTTCACTGTAAGAACGTTCATGAACTGATTCTCAGTTGTCCAGTCTTCTTGTGTTGCGTTTGCATGCTCTCCACTTCTCTGTGTTTTTTTTGTCTGGCTTTATATGAAGTTTGTTCAAAGAAAAGTAATGAACTATTTGAAAACACTTACCAAAAACTTAATTGGATTGCATGTTATTAAATGAAGTATTTTATAATTTTGCAAACTTCCAATTTTACTCAAAGTCTGTCAATCAGGAAATGTCTCTTCAAATGTAAACTTAAAAAAATAAAAGAATTCAAACAGCTTCTCTTGTTTCCTTGTTTTTATTTAATGAAGCACAAGCAACATGACAGAGTTACGTTCTTAGACGACTCGTCTCCACTTCCTTCCTCTCTCCAGAAGCAAAGCTAAAATTGCTCTGATGCAAACGCTGCCATCTTGTGCTCATGATGTCATTCAGATGCATGTTCTCCACCAATCAGGAGTCAGTCTCAGCTATCAATCATGAAAAGTCACAGTCCATTTTGATATCATCAATTAACTCATCAAAACCAAAGTTATCAGAAACATGAAAACTTGAATACACTTCAGGAAAAGTTGCTTCAGATGAAAAGAATGCAAAACTTTTTTTAATATATACTTTTTAATATATAAGGTCGAGCTTGTCATACGTTGTTTGGGAAGGTGCTGTGATGTCCGCTGTTTTGAGTTGTCCTTGAATCTCGCCTCCATTTATTTGTCAAACCAACTGTCAATCTGTTTTTAGCCAATCAGAGAAGAGTATTCCGAGCTAACAGGGGTACGAGGGGCGGGACTATTTAAGGAGGAAGGAAAACATAGAAACCGGAAATACACCTGAGATGCTAACAGTTAGCTGAAGGTTCAGGAAGTTAACCTGAGCTAATGAGCTAAAGCTACTAGCTGAAGTTATTACCAGTGTGTATGGTGTTAAGAGTTTTGTAGCTGATTTCCACTCAGTTATTTAACTTAGCTACACAGACGCCATTTTTAAAATGGAGTCTTGTTTGTCAGCTGTTAGCTTCACCTGTGAGGACCAGAAGAAACTGTGGGAAAGTGTTTTTCAGTGAGTATGGACACAACATGGAACATCTTCATTTCTGCCTCTTTCAAAGAAACAGTAGAAAGTCTGTGTAACAATATCACAATGACACCTGATTTAATAACAGAATATGATACGTTTACACATGAAATAAATAATATACAAGTTTTATCCCTAGAAACAACCTGAGAGCCTTGAACACCACACAGACTTCCTTGCATCAATTTTATTAATGTCCCTTATATTCTGCATTTCTTACTTTATGTACAGAATTACTGTATCAACAACATTAGAGAAAGAGAGAGTGAGAAAACACTAAATAGAAAATCTTCAGGGTTAATATCAGAAGTTTCTTTCAGAAGCATTAATCTGCCACGATTGTAATTAATGTACATAAGGTTCCCTTCCTCCAAATCTGATCTTTTCTTATCTATCGTGCCGTAAATATTTGCTTTTCACTGACTTTATTTTATTCTCTCTACTCAGAGCTGTACAGACAACACGGTAGTTTTCTCACTCTGTGAAGGAACAGCAGGGGAACAACCAGACTACCCGGGAGGGAGAAGTAGAAACCAATTGTTACTGCTAAACAGTGGTCTCCCACCGCTTTAGAAAAGCTCAGTGCAAAGCCAACCAGAATCCCCAGAAACCACAATAAGAGCACCGCCAGTATGGCCATGGTTGTGTTAAAGGCCCTTTGCTTGAATTGATCAGCCCCGCCCCCCTCCCCCGGCCCTGGACGTTTTAGAGCATGGAGGACAGAGAGGCTGCAGAAAGAGACGACTATCAAGGAGAGGACTAAGAGGCTGAACACTGGGATGTCGATTAATTCCTTTGCACACTCATAAAACACAACAAACACTGCAGCGCACAGCAGCAAAGCAAACCCACTGCTGATGTAAATGATTTTAACTGCATTTCGATTTCTCAGGCGCAGGTAGATGATGGGATGGACGACAGCCAGGTAGCGATCGATGCTGGTCAAGCATTGGTAAAACAATTGTCCAGGGAAAGTAGCAGAAGAAGTAATTTGAAAGGCAATCCCAACTGATGGAAGATCAGCATAACTGATCCAAGTGTTGAGAATGGCCACTATGACCTTTAATATCTCGATAGCGACCAGGTGGTAGGTTAAGATATCAAAGTGGCTCAATGTTGCACCAGGACCTCGCTGCCTCCAGCGTTGGTGGCCCACAAAGAGGACGAGGATGCAGAGTGGGAGGATGAGGAGGATTTTTGTCATGGTGAAGATGATGCTGGCAACTTGGTAGGGCCTGCTAAGGCAGCTGGAACTTTGATTGGTGTAAGAGGAGTTGACTGACATGACTCGTCTGAAGAAGAAGAAAAGTTATATGTTCTGTTAATTTATTTTAAAGAAATACGGCTGTGAAATTTAGCATCATTCACAACATATTCACGGCATATTTACTTATTGCTCTGTGTCTCTGATCAGAAACTTCCCCTGTTCCACAATTAAAGCCCCTATGAGGTTTAGCAGTCTTTTATTGTGAAAGTGCTGCAGTTAGCACTGGCTGCGACGAGTGAAAACTTACAAGGGTGTTTCGGAATTAAACGATTTATAATAATGAAATAATTATTATTTAAGAAAATCATAATCCAGTTATATCCAAGATGACACATACCTTTGTCGTCAGTAGCTCTTGTGTGTGTTCTTGCGTTCTGGTCCTGATGTTTAATAACCATTAAGTTCATGAGACGGACAAATGGGAGCAGGGCTGTGGTTGTATTGGTTTGCATGTTTGGTAAACTCCATGATTTGCTGTTTAAACAGTGCTTCATGTAAATCGAACCAAATCAATTTACTTTCCATAGAAGACATTAGGTAAATCATGTGAGGCGTGAAATGGAAGTATGTGAAATAAACCTGTGGTACTAACTTATCTACTGTGTAATATTTGTCCATTTACAGACAAAGGTAAAGCTTATATTCGGAATGAAGCCAAATACCTCAGGACTTCATGTGCAGTTTCGACGAAGCACGTGTTCAACCAAATCCGATTCAGTCTCAGTCAATAACATGTGTTTTATAGTAAAACATAACTAAAGCTTAAATTACTTTTAACGTGTCGTGGGCTATGACTCATCTGCGAACATGGAGGAGGCGGGGTTTATGAACTTTACTGAATCCAGCACTAACAAGTTGTTAGTTTTTCTTTTTACCTTCGAGTCCGACGTCCGCTGACGCTCGACCGAACTCAGACGTTCACGGCTGCATGACGCAGTTTGATTTGAATAGACCTTTTAGCCACAGGTCATTTGAGTCTTGTCAAACTGGTGATAAATGAGGCTTCGTTCATGTTGTTGTTGAAGAGCTCTCATTACACTGGTTTGTTAGAAAGAAATACTAGAAAATTTTAAGTGAAATAAACCGAGATGGCTGGTCCTTCCTGTGCGTGTCTTGGCCTGGTGTTTGGAGATGTCGTCCCATTTCAACATCTTTTCTGTTTCTTGTCAGATAAAATTGTGTCTTGACATTTTCTGGAGTTAGTGTTTCTCATGTGAAGAAGCAGCAGGAGATTGTAGCTTCAGTTCGTGTTTGAAAACAGCTGAATTTCAGTCTGCTAAATACACAATGTTGCCTTCCCCATGCTGCACCTCTTACATTTGTCCAGCAGAGGACGCCTTTGACCACCTGTACTTTTCTGCCATGTGATGAGGACTCAGTTTGAGGAAGGGAGGCCCAGTGGGTCACATATTGAAGTGAACTCCATTTGTTTCAGTTTCAGGCTCCTGGTGTCGTGCATGCAGCCTCACAGTGAGTGTGTTGTGTTGTCAGTCTGTTGTTGCAGCAGCAGCACAACAGATTTAATCATATTCTTGGTAACATCAGGATGACCCTCTCTGGCCAAACACAGGAAATGGTCATCGACATCGTACACCATGTGACACAGAGAGCAACAAAAAGGGACAAGGAATTTAATTTCCCATTTTCCTCGCAAGTTCTTCACATCCTTGAGGGATTATACAAACTTGAGAGTAGACATGTTCTGATACCATTTTTCTCAGCAGATACCAATACTCATACCTGTGTATCATCTTTGATGAAAAGTAATGAAAAGATTGTCTCGGCCTGAAGACTTCGACATGGCAATATCCAGTCATCGTCAAAGCGCCACCTACTGGACGCAGGTGAGACTTTATACCCCTATCGAAGGTCGTGAGGCCCCTTCATCACTTCATTCAGCTTCTCTCTCTGTTCCTGATGTTTGACCTTGGTTGTGCATGAGATGGCAGCATGGCTAACTGCCTCACACTCCAAGTTTAACTGCATTCAGAACAGTTTTAGTTTCCCTTTCACACATTCTTTACTGCGCCCGCTAAATCTAAAAATGTCTCTTTGAGGCTCCGGCTCTCAGCCCCTGCAGCCGCCACTTGATTAACCCAGTTAATCAGATTATTTCTGCACCATAAAATAATTTTTGCAGGAACAAAATCCGCCTCTTATTCCCTTATCGTGTGTCGACGGGTTTGTCTTTCTGGGAGAAATCGTCTTTTTTTCCTTTGATTCATTCACACGTGCCCTCTCTCGCTCAATCTCTTCACCATCTCTCCGTACTTCACCGGTGTGTGTGTCCTCTCTCCCTGCGGAAATGAAAAGATGGAAACCGCATTCATCCGATGAAAACAATGCCCCCCGCTCGTCCCCACCTCATCTTTTAACGCCGGCCCCCAGACACCGAGCCGGGTACAGGCGGGATGAAAGTGTGGCGGAGCGGCCACAGGAAGTCGGGGCTGATGGGATTGGAGCTGCAGTGTTTTTCGGGATGGGACGCTAATCTGTTTACCAGCTCAGGTGAACGGAGGACAGCGGATGCTTTGTGTGTGGAGGTGGAAGCTGGGATAGAAGAGGATGCAGCCCAGTAGAATGAATTCACTCTACCACAGCTCTGACTTCATCCATCTATCTCTTTCTTCATCTCCTCCTACAATGGATTGTTCCAGACTGGGTCCACATTAATTTCACTTACTCTTGATGGATATGACTCCACTCCTGCTTGTCACTTAACTCAATTAAAACAAAGGGTTATTAAAGACAACACCGAAGTCGTCTGTCACTCTTTTCCCAAACACAGCCAATCATAGCACTTAATTAAAGAAATCAGATCATATCAATCTTAACGAGTCCTTTCCACCAAGCTGCTCCAATGTCCTGCAGGAGTTTTTCTCATCCTCCTCGATTGGAAGGTTTCTGTGCAAGTGCTTTCACTGAATTTCTTTCTCCGTAGCTTTGTAATTTTTCTTCTTACCATCAGGGTCACGGTGAACTCACACAGCCTCCTCCGGTCTCCCTAAGTGTGTGTGTGTTTGTGAGAACGAGCCGAGAGTGTGTCTCAGAGAGTGGGGTTTTAGATCAGATGTAAGACTGTGCATGTGCGTTCCTGTGCGTCTGAGCGCTGAAGTGCGAGGGCAAGGTGACTTTGGCGTAATCTGGCAATTTGGGTTTTTACACACGTAAAACCAGCGGCGAGGCACGCACGAAGACGGAGGCTAAATGGCAGCTCGAGCGAGGGGACAGAGGAAAGCTCCGAGAGGAGAAGAAGAAAGGAGAATCAAGAGAAATCAGTTTTTCTAATCCTCCAGTCACAAAGTCTTCTATTCCCATGAGACCAGCTTTATGGAGTTATGTAAAGACCTCATAGAGTTAAGAGACATTTCCTTCAACCTCTGCCCTCTGCTGAAGATATCGAGCTTATGACCATTTGAGCGCCCCCCAGAGGCCACTCAGTAAGGAGATTATGGGCGCACTGATACCCTGTATCGGGCAACTTGAGCTGGTGTTAAACCTGCTATATGCACCTTTTACAAGTGAAGTACAGAATAAGTTGTATCTTTAGGGCAGAGCCTGTTTGCTTGCTGACCCGATGCTCAGCCTCGGCCCCCTCCCGACCCTTCGGCTTGTCGCTTCACTTCTGAGCAGTGCGTTCATGTTGCTACAGAAGTTTGAGTTTGAACCCAGACCAACTGCAGCAGATGATAATGGTCGCTGCTGGCTGATCCCTCCCTGGCAGTCACGCTGGCGATGCCACAATCACGGTGACGGAGATTTGATCAGTGGTCTGCTCCCTCCAGGCCAAGCCAAACCATTTTCATAATCGCTGGAAGGATTCCTAACCCTGGCACAGCTCTGTGCCGCATACGAGGGGTGTTCTGCCGTTATGATCTGCGTCCCCGCTTCCTCCCTTAAATCAGATATGTAGCCGACAATATCTGGGAAATGGACGCAGCCGTCTTGGAGCCAGAGTCTGTGCCGTAGTGATCATGAAGCGGAGCCGTGGTATTTAGATCCTGCTGATACAACCAACAACGAGTCTCAGCCTGTTTTTATATCATCAAATAACTTAACGTAAACCAAACTGGTCAGAAACACGAACACTTAAACATCAGTGTGATAGAAACGACCTAAAAGGACAGAAACCATCTTTGAGATTTTTATTTAAGTTGATACGTGAGACGGACGTCACACATTTTACACACACACACACACACACACACACACACACACACACACGTATACATACACACACACACGCACATGCAATGAACTTTTGAGGTATGCTACCATATAAGCAGACGCCAAGAAGACAAGCTGTTTTTCAAAAATGTATGAGGTGCGTGTGTGCACACTGATTAAGCTCATACACACACACACACACACACACACACACACACTTGCGTCACAGAACTTCACCTCACTTACACAAGCTGCTGTCCTGGAGAATGTCACACACTTGCACAACCCTCTTCTCTCTCTTTTCTTCCTCTCCTCTCCTCCACGTTAATGCTCCCCTCTTTTCCACTTCCCCTATCTCTTAACCTCTCCTCTGTTCCCTCATCCGTCATATTCCTCCATTCTTTGATCCCTCTTTTATCCCCCCCCCCCCCAAATGTCTGCCCCTCCCTTTGCGCCTTTCTTCTCCTTATACCTATCTCCTCCGTTCTTACCTCCCTGTCTCCGTCTTTCCATTCATCTCCTCATGATGATGCAGTAATTGAATCAGGTGTCCCATGGATACTGACTCCCACACACTGTGCAGAACAAACAGACACACAAACCTCAGTCCAGGCCAAAGCAGGAGTAATGGCCGTGGCACCAGGCGTCTGCGTTATGATGGATTATACGTGTTCACACACACACAAACACTCGCCAACACACGCTAGCAGACACACACATATGCACAGACATTCATTCTTTCCCTGTGTAGCGTTTAGCACCGCACAGAATGAGTACATGAGGATGTCAGCGTGTTGGGAATATATCACTGTCCTGTGTTTAACTGTACTTTTAGGTTTTTGATATTAAAACCACTGCGACGTCACCTAAAATTATGAACTATAATAAAATAAATTCCATTTATTCCTCTTGTTTTAAGGCCTCTGCAGTCTTCAGCTGCACTGAACTCAGGATGTGAGAACCCGAACGATCTCCTGCTGCTTCTTCAGATGTGAACGACAAACTCTTGAGAAAGTCCGAACCCAATTGTCCGGTCATTTTCCACAGTTGATCCTTCTGATTATATCAAAATCTATTAACTAAAGATATTTGTATTTGTCCAACTTCACATCTGTTGTGTTAGAAGCATCCTAAACACGCCCACTCGCTCATCGTGCTTTTTTTGGGTGGGGGGGAGAAACTCCGGAACTCATCCACAGAAACGTATGTTCTACAGCCCCTCAAGAAAAGATTTGGTCTCTCTCTCTCTCCCGTTCCGTAAATCCGATCTCTGCTAGCGGAGATCTTCGTTAGCATACTTCTAGTGTGGCTGCAGAGGGCGCTGTTGTTTCGTGAAAGTCTAACAGTGGCACTTATCATGTTCTTTATTGTAGTGGTATGTTTTATTATCTTTTTAAGCCTCTCCTCTTCTGTTTTTTTCTTGTAGAACATTGGATGGTATGAAATTTTGCACAAAAAAAGCATGATAATCTAGGAATTGATGAGGAGAGATATGAGTTGGCTGGGGGCAGGGGGGGTAATCAGTAAAAAGGTTGTAGTCGTCATGTGTACGTGGAGGAGCAGAGAGTGTAAGTGCGTGTGAAGCAGCCGCAGCGTTTTATTTGATTCCTCCTGGATCCAGAACGAGCTGCATGCGGGGGATGCGGCAGTTTGCTCCGCCTGCCTCCTGCTTTCATTTATTCAGTCATTTTATGTGAGATCTATTGTTTTCATCACCTGTAGCTGCATAAGTGAGGCTGAGGGAAACATCTCATAGTCTCCTCATCTCCTCCCGCAGGAGCAACAGCAGCAGCAGGAGCATCAGGAGCGGCAGGAGCGGCAGGAGCGGCGGGATGGGCCGCGCGGAGAAGAAGCGGCGTTGGCAGCAGCGTCCAGCCGGCGCGAGGAGCACGAGCCGTTCCCGCGGAGGAGAGAAGGGCGTGTGAGAAAGAGGAGGAAGGAGAGGAGGAGAAGTCAGGAGGAAAGAGGAGGAGGAAATCCCGCGAGAAAAGAGGAGACGGACGGACGGACAGATTCACGCAGAGAGAGAGAGAGAGAGTGAGAGAGAGAGAGAAAGAGAGAGAGAGAGAGAGAGAGAGAGAGAGAACCCGCCGCACGTGAGGCGCGCGAGACCTCGGGGAGAAGGGACTAACCGTTAATCTGGAGAAGAACGAATATTTTTCTATTCTTTCTTTTATATTTCTCAACGCACACACGGAGAGCGAAGGTCTCCGAGAAGAAAAGGTAAGAGCCCCTGTCTTCTTCTGTTTCCCTGATACAACCCGCATTGAACCCGCATTAAACCCGCATTAAACAGGATGAATCAACACCTGTGAGCCCCCGTTAATTGATTAATTAACTCTCCTCCCGCTGTTAATCCCTGACGCGTCTGTGTGTGTGTGTGTATGTGGCAGCTGTTACCTGTGACCAACCCTGCAGGTATATCAAAAATAATATTGACAACAATTGAAGATGCGCCATGATGAACACAAGCGGTTTTACTTTACTCCCACTTTTTGATCCTCACTGAAACCTGTGTGAAGCTCCATCCCCTCACTGGGGCATTGGTATTGTTGTTGTGTTGATGTTGTTGTGTTGTTTTTGTGTTTTTGTTGTGTTGTTACTGTAAGAGCGGCTCCATCCCTCCCACATGTCCGGACTCCATCGCACCTTCATCAGCTGTTTGTTGCGCTTCCTCACGCGCACACGAGCTGTCCCATGTTTACGTTGTTTACCCAGAATCCCGTTTGATGTGGCACACCGGAGACGCACGGTGCGGGTTCACTGTGTGCGTGTGTGTGTGTGTGAACATGAAGCTGCTGTTGCGTTGAAGCAGCTGTGGGTTGTGTATGCGGAGAGAGAGAGATGCTTTGGGTGACTGGTTCATGTATCCTGACTCTATAATGCTGGAAAGAGACTGTGTGTGTGTGTGTGTGTGTGTGTGTGTGTGTGTGTGTGTGTGTGTGTGTGTGTGTGTGTGTGTGTGTGTGTGTGTGTGTGTGTGTGTGTGTGTGTTGAGAGGAGAGCTGCAGAGTTTGTGGGTCCCTGTTGGCTCTCCCCTTTGCGAGTCCGTGCGTCTTGCGTGTGCGTATTTTAGCGTGCGTGATAGAGGAAGAAACAAAAGCAGAGATGGATGGAGCTGCAGAATGCTTGTATGTGTGTGCGTGTAGCCATGCGCGTGCACGTAAACACAGCGCGCGTTCGCAGGCCCAGAGGGTTTTCCCTGTATATTAAACCCTTCACCATGCAGCCCTCCTGAAGTGTTCCCCCTGTTCCCCCTGAAGCAGAGCACAGCCTTCCTCCAAATGTCATGACAAACATTACGTTTCTGCTGCAACACACACGCACACACACACGCACACACACACACACACACACACACACACACACACACACACCCAGCAGCAGATGAGCAGTATTTTTAATCTCCACATAGCACAGCCTCTTCCTCTCGTTCACGTCATCAGCAGCATCCTCACCTATTTCTCCAAAAATGTTCAAACCCAGGGAAATCGAATCCTCTGGCAGAAAGTTACAGACACGGGGGGCCCTCTCAGCCCGGGGGCCCAGTCATTAACCTGCTTTGCCCATCATGTTGCAACGCCCCTGTTTAAAGGTTGTTGTCAGATTGTGTTCTCACCATTTTTGTGTTTAAAATATCAAAAAGATAACAACAAAGATGAAGAAGAGAGCAGACAACAAATGCTGGCATCGTTTCTGCTGCGAGGACCGATATCCAGCGCTCATCGATATCATCTTTGACACTGAACATCTCCCACGAGATCACGTCCTCCTGTTTTTCATCTGTGTGATGTTTGTCCTGATGAAGCGGATTGCGTAACGGATCACACCTCAGTGATCCGTCCAACAGTTACCACAGCAGCTGCCGAGATGGATGCATCTGAAATGTGCAGCCGCTGCCAATCTGGCATGGCTCACGGTGTAGGTGTGTGTGTCCAACTAAAACACACAAAAATAAGAAAACTGCGATGCAAAATTTCTTGAGCAGTCAACAAGAGGTGGAGCAGGAGAAAAGAGGGAAAGGTTTAGAAAGAAGGGACGAAAGTGAGAAAAATAAGTGTTTGTAGGATTCAGACGGAAAGGAAACGTGGATCCTATCTGAGCTCCACCTCAGAGGATCAGATTAGAAAGTGAAAGTCTCATCGGTTTGTGTGTCAGGATGGGAAAGGTCAGCTCCCTCAGAACCAGTGTGTGTCTGTACATCTGCCTGTTGTCGTACTGTAACTCTGTGTCGCCGCTCTGGTGAACATTATCAGCCTCTCGGTTCATCTGAAGTGTAGACATGAGTACCAAGAGCACCTGGAGCCCTGTTTACGTGTGTGTTCTTGTGTTATATGTGTGTATACGTACACACAACTATTACAAGTCCTCATGCCTATATGACATTATAGGTTGTTTATCAGAGCCCCACAACACAACCCTTCTAACAGGTTCAGATCTTCCTCCACATGTGAAACAGCTGGTTTGTTCTCATGTGATTTTCTTGTCAATGTCGGGACAATATGTTAAATACACATCTTCCTCACAAAACACAGGACACGGCAAACTTTAATAAGCTCTGGACGTCAGGTTGTCATATTCTGGCTCTAAGGCTTAAAGTCTACTGAGCAAAGTTTGAATTAGTAACTTAAATTTAGGCAAAGAAATAGTTGTTTGAAATTATGCTACAAAACTAGTTCCCTAAAGGTACGTCATGGTGGCGGGGGGTACTGCAGCGCTGCCACACGATTGGCTGATTGAACGTGAATAAGCAGGTGTTCCTAATAAAGTGCTCACTGGTCGAACAGGGAACTCGTTCATGTGGAACCAGGAGCAGGTTCTTCAGGCTCCTGACAGAGAACGTTCTCTTTCTCTTGTGTTGCTCGGCTCTGACCCGTGTGGGCAAGATTTAACAAAAAAATCTCTCTCTCTCTCTCTCTCTCTCTCTCTCTCATCTCTCTCTCCATCCCTCCCCCCTTCCTCTCTCCCTCTTTCTTCCTCCTCCACTCTTTTTTTATTATCTTCCACACAGATAGATGGAGAGCGATGAGCTCGGCCGGTGATTGTTTTGTGCAGCAGTGTGAAACACAGGTTGTGTGTTTATCCCACTGTGGACTCTTCTTCTCCTCCACCTTCTTCCTTCTCCATCCTTCTCATTTTCGTACTTTCCCTCCATCCCTCCCCTCCTCGGCTCCGCCTTTCTCTCCTTGACGCTCCAGCTGTGATGTCGAGTCTCGGCGTTTACGCACAACCTTTGTTTCTTTCCTCTCGTCTCCCTCTGCTTGTGTTTCATCATAGTGACGTCTGATTCCTCCCTCCTTCCCCCTCCTCCTTACCTTACCTCTTCTTCCATTCTTCTTTCTCTTTTCCTTCTCTACCTTTTTCCCCTCCTCCTCCTTCTTTCTCACCTCTTTTGATCACTTTCATACATCCCTCATTCTTCACCTCTCCTCGTGTCCTTGTCACATCTCTCCTCCTTCTTTTCCCTCTCTCATTTCCTCCCATCCTTCTATTATTTCCTCCTCGTTTCCTCTCCTATTCTCATGTCTCCTATCCTCTCTTCTTGTGTCCTCTCCTCGACTTTCTTCTTCTTTCCTCTCGTCTTGCACTCATTGCCTCTCATTTTCTTTCTTCCCCTCGTTTCCTCTCTGCTCTTCCTCCCTTCTTCTTCCTCTACCTCTCTATGATAATAAGGGTCACAATGACCCTCTTAGGAGGCAATTGAAAAGCGAATGATTGCAGCTGATAGATTACCACACGCACGCACAGACACACACACACACACACACTCACATACATATTTATCGCAAACTTGACAAATACTGATGTATTCCGTAGTTAGAGGCAGCACTACTGCACACACACACAAACACACACACACACTAACACACACACAATGGTAATTTAGTGGAGTCATACGCTGTAACCGTCACTTCCCACATTCTTCCATGCCTCTTTTACGTTGGCATGGCTGTTAAGGAATACATCCACTAGAGGGCAGCGATGTGGGAGGAGCTATAAGCTCCACTTATCTCACTCTGAGGCTCCTTGTTTTTAGAAATGTTAATTTTAATAACAGTCGTTGTACATTTTGTCACAGGTTGTGAGTCGTCTTCAGGTTTGACTGATCACTCGTCTCTTCATCAAATCCCCGTGTTCGTTTTTATCGCCTGCTCATTGAAAACAACAGCATCCGACATCCAGGAGCTGCTGTTCAGAGTGACCTCAAGTGTCACTCGACTTCCTGTGAAAGGAACTGATGATCTAATGCCCCCCCCCCCCCTCCACACACACACACACACAACCCAATGCCCTGTGTTTTATCTGATATTGATTAGTCATATTTTTTATGGATGGGTTTTATGGTTCTATAGATACCTCAGAGGTTTTCATTACTGCAAATGGACTTTATCAGCATCTTTAAATCAATCATCACAGGAACCTGTGGTTTTAGTGCACGTGGTTGATTGAGGCACAGGTTTTATTTCCATGTTAGTTTCTCATGAGCAGCTTTAAAATAATTATCTGAAACTCGTCAGGTTGCGTTTCAACATCTGGTTCCTGTTGCTGTTGAGTTCAATTATGTGTCAGTGGTGAATAAAACGCAGCGTAACGCCGGACTGATGCTCGTGGCCGTCAGTCGTTGTTCTCATGTCTGTGACACGACTACTGACATTTCTAACCCGTCATACAGCGGCGTCAGATTCACACTGTCAGATGGGATCAGCTACAGCTTCCTGGAAATGTTTCGAGACGGCAGAGAAACGGCAGACGGTCGGATTCGGTCTGTTCACGAGCAATCACTTCATTTTAATTGACTTGTACTCGTTTGTTTAAACTACCACTGTGGGCGGTAACAGTGGGAATCGAACCTGCACCCCAGGGCGATGAGCTGATACAAGCTGAGGGTTCAAGGAGGGATTCTTCTATCAGATCCATCACTGTCACACTAATAAAACACAGGCGCACACACACACCTGTAATGAAGGGGTGTAATGTCAAATTGTCTAGAGAATGCTGTCTAGACATGTGATGTGCAGTCTACGACCTTTGCAGCTTAGTCATCTGTTGTGTGCGTGTGTGTGTGTGTGTGTTTGTGTGTCAAAGCCAAAAAGAGAGACGGTAGTTGGTCAGTCCGAAATTAGACGACAAAGTTTGACCTGTGGGGACAGTTTCTACAACATTTTTTAGAACAAACAATCAATAGATGAATCAGTAATGAAGACTAGAGTCAACGGAGTGCAGACCTCAACCTCATAAAAAGAAATGTCCTATCTCACAATGCTAGAGGAAGATGGAAACAAAATTCCTGGATCCAAACCAACATTTAAGGACTTCTTCCCCGACCCGGACTGCACCCTCCCGCCAAGTTTTGTGTAATCCTGCGAACTAACACACACCTCGATGGAGGTTAGTGAGTCGAGTGACCTGGAAGAGACCACGTCCACGTGTGTGCATGTCTGCGTGATTAAAACGTGAGCATCTGTGGCTGCTTCTCTACACGTGTGGGTTTGTATGTTTTAATCTGTGTTTGGCCGAGTCATCCTGCTGATAAATATACAAAAAGATGGAAATCGAACCCAAATCTCCTCGGTGCAGATTGAATGGGTTCTGTCCTTCATCACAGAGGAGGAGGCTCGTCTTGAATAAACAGTAGAAGCTGAGCTCCACCTGTTTCCATCCCAGTGGTCATGTATTCAAATAAACACCTCAGCCTCGTGCACAATCGACCTCGGGTGCAGCAGAAACTCTCCGTCACAATAACAATAATAACCGTGGGAAAAGTCACCACGTTCTCCCACTCGATCCCCGTGAGAGCCACGACCTCGACCGGCTCCAGCTCGACATGTTTAAACCTAATAACACAACATGTCCATCCGGGACCATCCGGCCACCGGACGACCAGCGTCTCATAGTTGGAGCAAAGCAATTTATTTTGTTGTTAATCCACAGGAGAGACGGCAGTCGTCCATAATTTGACAAACAATGAGCGCAGGGCCATTACGAAATCACAGCAATTACTTCTGGAGATAATGGGCCGATGTGTGGAGGACAGAGGCAGCACACACCGCGACTTCTCCTGTGTGTGTCTGTGTGTGTGTGTGTGTGTGTGTCACTTTCTGCGAACACGTTATCAGGAGTGACTGATGCTGCTGCTCGCCTCTCAAATGCCAACAACACCGTGGAGTAATAAACGCGGTCGTCTCAGATTTTAACGCACCATCAGTAGGAGAGAAGCCAGAAAGAGTGAGATGTGCTGAAGGAGATTAAACACGAGACACTACGTCCACACGAAGGTGGATGATAGCGTCAGGAAACCATAAATCTGCAGAAGTTTTTTAATTCAATACAATTTTTCTTACCACAAATATTACCGCCATCCCTGTTTAAGAGAAATCACCTTCATATATTTGCGGTTTGTTTCAGTTGAGGTGTTTTTCAAGTGTCTCATATCGCTGCAGAATGTTAAACCTCCGTCTTTACACAAGTGGAGAAACGAGACTATTTTACTGGAGAATAAACGAATGAAATCCTTTCATCAAGTCGGTGCCTCTGAGATCTGGTATTCACAACCTCTGCTTTCAGTTTGGGAACTGACATCGAGCTAAAACTGAAGAGATGAGACACGTCTGTAGATTTACAGTCGGAGATCAGAGGATGAAAAGAGAGAGGGAGAGGGAGAGAGAAGGATTCAGGGGAGGAGAGGGAAAGAAGGAGGTGACCCCCACATGAAAAATTAGGCAGGTTGAAAATTAAAGTGAAACGATGCAGCTAGGGGCGGGGGGGGATTTATGGGTGAGACAGTGGGAGGGAGGACGGGTCTGAAATACAGATGTGGAGCGAGAGAAAGGAGAGAGAGACACTTACTCCCTGTTTAACCTGAGAGCCTCAAAGTAAGTTAGGAGTTTAACCCTGGTCCAAGGTGCAGCAGGTTGTTTATGCTGCTGTCGGAGCTTCGTCCGTCCTTCCAGCAAAACTCATGTGCCCCGAGATCAGGACAGTAGGTTTATGAGGACTTTAGAAAAGAAGGTCGCAGGTTTCATTCCTGCTTCCCTGTTTCCTTGAGCAAACTTACCATACATCAAAACCTGATTTTATCTCATCATATCCACATGAAGTTTTCTGTGTTAAAGTCTTGAGCTGCACATCAGCTGTTTTTAGAAAGAGGCCACAGCTACATTATTATTAAACACTTCATAGGCTCATTTGATCGTTTCCTCACATTATAATTGTTCCTATGTCCTTGAGCAAGGCACTTAAACCCATGGTATATCAGTATCGACATAATTAGTTGTGAGCAGCGGCTCCGTTGAGCTCATCGAGCGACTCCCTGAGATAATGAAGGTTAAGAAAGCAAAGTGAGGGATGGCGCTCATTAGGATGTGGCCCCAGTGTCCAGGTCTCACATGTCGAGGCGTTTATAAAGGGATTCGCCACCGATCAATAACCTGCAGCGACTGGAAACCATGCAGCCTTTAATCCAATCTGTCTTCAGGTCTGAGGAGGACGTGTCACAGTTAGCGGGGCATCTTTTTTGTGGCCTCTGACGTTGAGGAGACTTACACCGACTTCACGCCAGCGCAGGAGATTTAAAGACGCAGAATAATAACCACTGAGAGGCTGGAGCTTCTTGTAAATCTTTATTCATCCCATCATCTGTGTGCTCAGCCTCAGCAGCGGCTGCTTCATAGATCCAGACACGGAATCGGGCTGTGAGGCGCGGAGCCGCTCGACAGGTTGTCACTCAGTCTTTTGTCCCAGTGGCTCATGGGAAACAGATGTAAACACACTGTGTTGTCGCTCCCTGAAGATGAGATATTTACAAATATACACTCGGCTCCTTCTCCACACACAGCGACGACTGGGGAGGATTTTTAATCTTTGTTTAAAGTTAAGATGAGTTCACGTCCTGGGATATTATTTTTACATCAGCGTTTGTTTCTCCCTCTCAGCAGGATAACACAGAAACCACTTGAAGGAGTTTCCATGTAACTTGGTGGAAGGATGCGGTGTCAAGGAAGAACTTTATTTAAAATGAAGGATTTGTTTTCACTGTCTTTCACATTCGGGGAAATGAACGGGCTCGTGGCTGGAGAAGAGGATCCAGGGTTAACCGAGGCGGCTGGGTCTTGGCTTCATTTACTCCTGAGCCGTCATGGCTTTCTTCTAGAAGAGGAGTGTTGGTGTTAGATGGAGAATTTAACAAACTGCAGATGTGAAGCAAAACAAATCCCACAGATGTGAGGAATGTGGAACAATCACTGAAACGTTCCTGAAGTCGTCTTTCCTCTCTCTCTCTCCGTCTAAGCACTCTCATCTCCTCGCCTGCCGCATTGTCTTTTCTTCTTCTCACCCATCTTCTCACCTCTGCTCACAGTGTGTGTGTGTGTGTGAGAGTGTGTCCCAACATGCCCATCATCATTTCCCATCTCCCTCACTATAAATCCCCCCCTTGCTCCTCCCTCCCTGTACCTCCGTCTGCAGCCTGCAAATAGGATTACAAATTAAAACTGAGTGTGTGTGTGTGACGGGGGGGGGGGGGGGGGGGGTGGCAGGGGGAGGTTGGGCTGCTAAACCCATTGTTGTTCCCCACATCTACCAGTCGGTTGTAGCAGAGCTTACCACCTATTAGACTATAGACTATTTTTCCCTTTTCTGAAGGTGATGCTCAACGTGTGTGTGTGTGTGTGTGTGTGTGTTCGTGTGCGTGTGCGTGTGTGTGTGTTCACTGCTGTATGCATTTGCACTTGTCAAAATTCATAATATTGCTCGCGTGATATAAATTCATGTTCTCATGACTGAAAAACTCTTTACATGCATATTTTACATACGTGCACATCGGCAGTAGATGCTCATTGCTATTTCATTCTTCCTCTCACACGTGCACACACCTCCAGTCGAGCTCAGCCTACGACTGGAGAATGGAAACATGCTGCACAGGAGCTCTCAGGTCTCAGGCGGCCGACCTCTCGTCCGACCTCCGTTTGTTTTAAACTCAGTGGAATCTGCTCGGTGACGTTCTCTTGATGGAGGCCGTCTCCGCAGCATCAGAGGGAACATGGTGGCAGCAGGCGTCCTGGCACGCTGACAGGGTGTTAACACAGCCGCTGGGCCCGCGAGGCTCTGCTCTACATCTCAGTCACTTAGCCGACAGACGGATCTACACAGAGTCGTCTGAGCCTCCATACTCAAAACTGAACGGGGACGTCAGACGCTGCAGAGACAAACTTTAAGGCCTAAGAAAATACAGGAAAACACTACGGCAAAACATTTCAATCAGGATTCCTGTTAATTCTTTGCCTCAGAAACTGTCTTTGACCGAACAGACTCAATATCTGCAGCACGGAAACGTCCCGGCTGCTAATGGCCGTCGTGGGGAAGCTGCTCATTTTTATGCTCCTGCAGGTTTTTGAGATCCTAACCTAACTGTTGTCTCTGTTGTTGTTCTCCGTGTCTCCTCGTGAGATAGGTCTGAGGTAATCGCTGAGGTCGCTGATTTGATTCTGCTGATGCACGTCAATATTTTTAGCTTGTGTGTGAAAAACCAATTGAAAAGCAGTGGAAACTCTCGTATTGGACTTGAAGCAGCTGCTGTATTCTCCATTATGTCTCTGCACTGTAGCTCTTGGCACCGGGCCGCGCTGCAATGACTCTCCTCTCTATTGATTATTTTATATTCTGTTTGAGTACTTTTTTACCGTTGTGTGCCTGAATCCTATTACCACAGCTCCCACAACCACCCAGTTATTCTTCAGGGATCAATAAAGTTTCATCCAATCTAATCTGAGTAGAGATGCTGTTCTGACCGCGCAGCCCTTTGTGAGCAAGACACCGGGTTTTCACAACTCAGCAGCCGAGGTACACGGCAGATGTTGATGTGGACGGGACCTAAATTCCATCAGAACATCAGAGTTTACGATATAAGATAAGAATCTGCATTAAAATGTGAGGCAGCTCCGTAGAAAGAATGAATTCACTTTGGTTTAAGGCCCCAAAAGTCTGTTGGAAAACTTAATATCAGTTGATTTCACCACAGTTTGCTGCTGATTTGTAATTTTCAGATGAATTATATGAAACTTGAATGCAAATCTCCAACCTTTCATAGTTTTTATTAAAAGCTGAACCTAATTGCTTTATTTCTTATAAAACGACACAAACACTTCTGTCTTTGACTCACTCATATTTGCGGTGATGGTTCTTTAACCATTTTTATTCTCTCAGGTGGGAAGTTGAAATGAAAATGTTATTTGTGCCTCCACTTTATGGATTTGAAGCGGTAAGACTTCTGAAAGAAAGCTTCTTTTTTTAGTTTCCGAGCTTGACATGAAGCCAAACGGTGTCGTCCTCCAGGTGAAGTGGTTTCACAAAACAGTTCTGTGGCGGTGGAATCACTTTTGTGTTCTTTTGAAAGCCAGTCTGTCAGGTTACCACCGCGCGGCCTTGAATAACAGCCTGCTCATTCACAGCCAGCATGGACTAAATATCTGTGTGTGAGCAGCACACGGGAGGAATCTCACCCACATCCTGTGATAAACGTCCCTCTGAGCTGTTGGTCTCTGTCGGGGGGGCTCGTTGAATTCTGCATGACCAAGTTAATGTTACGAGTCATTCAACCATCCAGCTGTAATTGGTTGAGCCGTCCACAAAAGGCTAATTACTATGTAAATCAATATTATGGAGCCATTAGCTCAAGGAAAATGACAATAAAATGTTAAATAACTTATAAAAGTGCAGAGCGGCCCAAAGAAGCCAGTGAGAGCCTCATATTTTACAATAAGAGCTCATGGTTATCTCCTAAATGTGGACCATCTTCGTCTTCCACGTGTCCGGCTCCTCTTCTTCATGTGTTCTCACACACAGAACCTCTAGAACACTCAGGCACATGGACTTCAGTGCAGGTCAAAAAACAGCTGGAGTGTCGTTTCAATCAACATCTAGAAGTTGAAGAGATCTTTAAAATCCTCTTCACTTTTCTTTCAGGGGTCAGTCTTTGGGGTTTGAACTCCAGCCGATCACTTCTTCTCTCTCGTTCTCTACTCTTGGATTTCATGACTTAATGGAGGAGATCCCGGAGAGACGATGTCCCGACGTGGAGACGGAATGTCCTCGGTGTCTGTGTTTGAAGCCGCGTCAGGCTTTGATCAGACGCTGGGCTCAGTCTTTATGACACCTCACCCTTGTAGGAGTGCTTCAGTAAGCAGCTGCTCGTTGCAGTCTCTCACAGCGAGCCGCAGAGTGCTCTGACATTTCATTTAACCGTCGGGAAAATCAATATCGCATAAAAAAGGCCTCCTTAACTAGTGAAGCCTCCTGTGTGTGGAGATACAAACCACCTCCTGCAGATGGAAGAGAAAGAGAGCAGGTTCTCAGGATGTGGTATTTACCACGAGGCAGGTGTTTTGTTTCCAGCCAACAGACGTCGAAGCTAAACAAAGCGTTCCTTCGTGTTTTGAAGGTGAAGATAGAGCCAGCGCTGGATAAACTGAAATGAGAGAAGATAGCATCTCCAGTGAGGATGAGAAAGAGGTGAAGAAGTGAACAACCGAAGAGAAGACATGAATCCTTCCCCTGTGATAAGCTGTTCTCAGATCAGAGCTCTTCATCGATGACATGAAACATTGTTCCACCGTTTGTCTGGAGCGTTTCTGGTGATAAAATGTTCTATTAAAGGCCACGATGATTAAAAAGCCACAAATCAGTTACTCTGCTTAATGAGCCCTCTGAATGTCAGACACTCTCCACCCCCCCCCCCCGCTTTCCAATTTCCAAGGACGTGGCTCGCTCGGACGCAAGTCGTCTGTCGTTTTTAATTAAAACCTGTGAAATGTGTCTGTCATGGCTGCTGAAGACGCTGTGGACATGTGATCAGCTACAGTCGATCACTAACCTGCTCTTCATTCAGAAAAAACACTTTTTTAACAAGAATTACACCTTCAACGCGTTACTGCATATTTTGTGCAGTCCCCGACCTGCAGGGGGCGCTGTGAAAATGACTGATGGTCTGCAAACACTCGATCAGAATCGATCTCAGCTCGTCTGTGGTAAGGATTGAGAGTCCTTCCTCCTCTCTCTCACAAAAGAAGTCACACAAGCTTCTTCGCCCTCCTGCAGTGAAATGCAGCAGCAGCGTCTGAGAGGAGGCCGCTGCTCGTTTCCCGTCCTGATTGCGTTGTATTGATATTATAGCCTCTTCATCGCCGCCGCTCTTCATCGCCCATAAACATGTCGGTGATGGTTTACTGCTGCTGCGACACAGAAAGAAAAAACCAGCCCTGAACCGATCCAGTTAGCAGCTGAGGATCAGTCCATATATTGATCTGAGCTGGAGAACACACACACACACACACACACACACACACACACACACACACACAATGAGGATAAAACTATTCTAACTTCAAGGACTAACTAAATCGGCTTAATGCAGTTGCAGCCAATTTCCAAGGAAAAAGAAATGGTCTCCTGGCTCCTCCATCGGCTCTCGGCGTCTCCAGTGTCAGTTTCCTTTTGACGGTTCATGCTGAGGCTGCATTCAGAAGCTTCATCACGACACCATGTGATGTTGAGTCTTTGGGCGTCGGTCGGGTCACAGTCAGAAGACACGCCTCAAAATACTTCAGCTCAACGTCACAGTGAAAATTAACGTTTCTTT